>NC_092521.1:93112897-93400397 GCF_037038585.1 Patagioenas fasciata
TTTAGCTAATAGATTAACTTTCTGGAATACACAAGGATATTTTTCCATGTTTAGCATTTAATTTACAATATCTACTAAAACCACCCACCTCTTCAAAACATTTCTGAATCAAAATATTAAAAAAAACCAAACCCAACTCTTGGTGGGGAGAGGTAGATGACAGATTAGAGAAACATGAATTTGCATCTGGTCCCTACCTCTAGATACAAATTTGTCTTTTACAGCGTTTTAAATATTGATAGATTCATGCTAGATGTAGCTTTCACCATATCTTGCTGACTCATCAGCAGAAGAATTCAACAAACTTGCCCTGGATGTGTCCTAATGAAAGCGCTCAATGTTGTTAAGTCACACACACACACAAAATTCCATTTCACTAACGGCCATGCTAGAGTATCTCATTCTTGTGAGTTGCCATCTACAGATAGTGTCTAATAGTGATGGAGATATTAATATAAACTACTGTTCTGAAGGGAAAACACACTGCTGTGATATAGGCTCACATTTTGAAACATTCATGAGTAGTCTATGTGTATTCACATACAAACACACAGATATAGTTAAAGTAACTTCATTAATACGCAGGACATCTGTGGTAAAATAGTGTAATGCAAAATAGATGAACACATACATTAAATCAAAGAAAGTCAATGACAGAAAGTAGTTGTAAAAATATTTCTTAATAACAAGAAACCTACAATAGTGCCTATTGTTAAATATATCCTCCTTCAAGTTATGACATTCCTGTTCATGAAAAGTAGGGTTATATGCAAGTAAATGGGGATGCCATGATATGCATATCATGGGTTAGAAAAGCAGACAGTATAGATTATCAATTTTACCCTTTCAAATTTGAGTAAAAACTCAGTACTTTCCCAGCTCCAAGTGTCTTGTCCAGCTTAAGTTGACTGAAGCTGAAAAGATCAAACACTCAGAGTCTTGGTGAATCTGGCATCTTTGAGAGGTCTCATGCTGTGCACATGCAACTGTGACTCACTTTTTAAAAAAACATACTGGGATGGGAAACACTTTCCAGCCTCAATCTAAACTCTGTAACACTAGCAGGGAACCCTGCCTTGTCCTGCTTCACTCATTCTGGAGAAAGCAGTTGAAAATGTGCCTTCTGACCTTGGTGGTACTGGATTGCTCAGAAGCTTGAAAAACCCTGCCTGTGCCCTAGACAAGTCCCTCCATCCTGTCTCAGCTGTGCAAGCCTCAGCAGGGGTTGTTTCTGCTGGGGAGCCTGCCCTGAGGACCCCACTTCTCTCCCCAGCCCTCCTTTCTGATGGCCTCTACATTTTTTCTTCCATAGGAAACATTTATCCAAGGAAATCCACAAGATCTGGACTCTGGTATTAACCCAGACCTTTTTACATCACATTAAAGAGTTCAGATGGATAAGTCTTCACTTAGAAACAGAAAAAAAGGTATGTTTTTTCGCAAATAGTTGGTCAAAAAACAAACCAAACCAACAACAAACATCAATCAACCAAACGAAAACCCCCACCACAACTACCTCAAGCAGTACCAGAAAATCAATATGAGTCATCTTTGTCTTTCCCATTGAGCTCTGATAACACTTGCTTAGCTCTTATGGAACTCTCCATACCTTCAGTTTCATCACCAGGTAAGACTTTGAAGGTCATCTAATATCTCAACCATTCAAATCTATGGAAACTATTATAATGTTAGCACATAAGATTCACAGCATATATGTTTCCAAATAACCATATGATGATATAAGTATTTGTTCCGTATGGGATTTAAAATTTGAGAACTGTCTAACCATTTGAAAAGGATTAAAATTAATAATGAGAAAAACACATGTTCAGTCATTTCAGTTTGCATAATAATTCACCCATAAAAAAATATTTTGTCACAATAAAACCCTTGAGACAAAGATGTAAATATTCAGGCATTGGTAGATGTAAGTGAATGGCAGAAAATAAATAACCTTGCTGTTAATATTTAAAATGAATGTAAGTTCAGGTAAACTTATTACTAACATAGACACAACAAGCCAGATCTTCAGCTGGTACAAACTGGTGCAGTCCCCTAGAAGTATGTAGTTCTATGACAGTTGAGATTTGCCTCAGAAAACTCATATCACTGTAGACAATCTCACATTCAGAAGTTGAAGTAAAAATTTAGAATGGTCACTTTAAAAAAAAAAAAATTAATCAGAACAGCTTCATACTGGCATTTATTATAGATAGGATTGAAATAGTTGGTAGAGTGAAATAAAAAACTTTCATATCACAGCAGATAAAATAGTAAGGAACTATTTGAGCAGGCCTTGCAATCAGGCTATATAATCTTTCACAAATAGGCTTTTCATCCCCAGAAATTAAATGGGATCAATCGCATTAATATTGAAGTACCTCACAAACCACACCCTTACAAAACATCTCCAAGGGGAGGAGATAACTATCTTCTTTTTATGGGAAATAGGACAGAGACCAGGATTTGTACAAGTTTACAACAAAGGCAGTGTCATAAACAAGAAATGAACTAAAATTAGTTGGGTTCCCACTCTGAGTCTGAAACAAGAGCACAGCCCTCTGTCTCCAGTGAAAGTCAAGTTTCTTCAGCATTTCCAAAGAATCCATCATATTTAAATAATTAATTGAGCTAGCAGAGCAAAAGCTGCATATGCAGGTCCTGATCTCATGCACTCTCACCATGGTGGTAGAGACTTTCATAGCTAGTGTTTCATTAAGATAATTAATTTAGCAGAAGTTAAGCCCATGCAAGGTGGCTAGGTTGAACTTCTGAGTGATGCAAACAACCTTCAGTTGACACTGTAAGTCAAATCATGCTCAATGACCAGTCTGGCACAGAGATTCATGAACAGTATAAAATATACTATATGTCTGGGCACTTTAACTTTGAATTCACACAGTTAGATTCAGAAATAGTGCAGGTCAGTAGCGATCATTGAGTATACATGCTGCAAAGATTCACAATTACATAATATATACTATAGGTCTAGGTGCATTATACTATAGGTCTGGGTTCATTCAATGAGAAATTCTCATGATTAGTTGCACAAATAATGAGGTTTATTAAAGCAACAGCTGGAAGTTCTTTTAGAGCCCATTGATAAATACACTGTCTGCAAAAACACACTTCAGTTGCAAATATACACTTTAGTCAAAATAAGTTGTTAGTTGCATGAAATAAGTATTGGTACCATATATACATAAATTCTAAGATAACTATGTAGTGCTATTAACGTGATTACAAAATACAGCTTAAAGTCTAAGTGTCCCAGGGAAAACCTGGCATAACTAAGTGCTCAAATCTTACCCAAAAGCATTCTCCTAAAGGCAGGGAAAATAGACTCAACCTGTCAACTGGTCCCAAAAGTCCTGTCATGCCATCCCCTTGACTTCTCAGTTATGGTTTCTTCCCCCCCACCCTTCCTCTATTGTTAGGGCATTTTATATTGTTTTCTATGTTTAGGTGGAGCTTGAGTGACTCATGCACACCTTTGTAATTGGTTTAAGAAATCCTCGCTTCAATTTTAAGGTAAAAACCTCACTACACATGCTTGAAGGTAGGCTGGAGGCAGGTATCCTTTGAGATGGACGTGTGTTTTGGTATTATAATGAGATTATAATGAGTAAACTTCATCCATCAGACAAATTTTTGGCTCAGTAACTAGCATTTTGGACAGAAATGAACATTTACCGATTTTGTCAGCAGCTATACTATCTGGTTATTGTATCTGTGCCTTGTTAACAGGGGCTGACCATAATACCTTTATATCACTCCACCCCCTGCCCCCCATACCTTTTAATTGATACTACACTGACCTTCCTCAGGTACTACCAAGTAAGAATGTAGGCCAGGTGTGTGGGGGGGTGAAATCATGCAGAGGTGGATATAACTTTATTCTCAATAAACGTATCCTTGATAATCAGTCTCAATAACTTGCCCTTTCAGTAGTCATCTGTGAATTCCACAGCTAGTTAAACATCCCCTTCTTTTTTTGAAGGAATGTGCACAAACTAATACTATTTTTCCTCCATTTGTACTCTTAATGAGGTGAAGCATGACAAGACTAAATACCTGTTCTGCTAAACACTGGTTTTAAACTCATGATCTGTTGCCTATGCCCGAGGTACCCACAAAAATTAAAAGAAAGTCTGTGGTATGTGGTCATTTCACTTGCATGGAATTTTCAAATGGTCTGCACTGCTGCTGAAAAAACATTAGCTGTCCATGAAGAAAACCAAACCATTCTTAAAACATTCCTGGGTGCCTTTTTGCTACCTGAGGATGCTTTGAGGAATCTCCCTGATCAGTGTTTTTGGAGGATCAGGGAGAGCAAGTCACCCAGCTGACCCTGAGAATATGTGGAAAACGGCGGGGCCATCATCCTTCTGCAACCATCTAGTCTCTCAGAGGGTATTGAGTGTCATGTGTTTAAGAAAGAATTGTGATTTTAAACTCGGGTTTTTAACAGTTGATTTTTAAAGCCTCATATCGATGGTCTAACTGCAACACAGAGGGTAAACTCAAAACAATGGAACTCCGTGCTAAATATGATGCCAGCTAGTGAGAACAGAGTGATGACTTTCCTGTCCAGTTTTTTACCAATAGTAGTCTCAGTGTTTTTGTTATGATCCAGACAAATGGAACAAACCAGTGAATTTTATTTTAGGAATAAAGTTATTATAAAACACAGAGATTTTTTTTTTTTTAAAAAAAAAAAAAGGAAAGAAAAAATCAAGCTCCTACTCTGACAGTGACCATGTTTTTATTCTTTACTGCTGTATCAGGAATTTTCAGCAGTAAGGATTAATATTTCTTCTCATTCTGTGAAATAGAAAAGGCTTACAATTCTGTGAAATGTAATGTACAGGTTTAATAGGATTGTACTCTTGCCTAATGTCACAGTAACAAATAAATGCAATAGAGACTTGCTGACACAATAGAAAGCTGCTAGTTCAACACAAATGAGTCTCTGTAAATAAATCTGAAGTAATTTCTCTATACATCTTGGCTGCTGCTTTAAACTCTGCTTACAGTCAAAAGGTGAGGTGGCATTCACAATGCGGGGAGTAGGGGGGGATCTTATAGCAATCTCCTTAGTGTGTTACAGCATATTGCAACTCAAAGAAAGAGTGAATTGATGGCTCGACTCTGAAACATCTTGTTTAGGCACAAAGTCCACTTACAGCCCACATATTAAAAAGCACAGAATGGTACATCCTGATCTGGTAGAAATGGGATTACGAAAGGACACAATGGTAATCCCATGCACTTGACACTGGTCACATATTCAGATTCAGAGCTCTTGCAACGTGACTGGCACCTTGTACCCTGGGTAAAAGAAATGAAAGCAACTCCTTGCCTCCCCAAGCAGCAGTTCTTGGCTCTGTCACCATTTCCTTATTGGCACAGGCTTTCTTCTGACTAGGTGACAATTGTACTGGGGAAATACACATTACCCCTATGCCACCCATTTTCCATCCTGTTCACGTTGAGTCTTTCCAGCATAAGATAGGACTATTCCGTTCCCGCTACCAGTTTTAACGTGACAACATGTCTGCCAGGAAGACCACTCCACTGGGAAAACATAGCATGCAACTGACACACTGTTACACTATTTTATGAAACTGTGAGAGAGCCCTATCTTGAGTAAAAATAGGGGGCAAACCACCAAAAATCACCAGTGAATATAGTGACTTGCTAGTATGAAATCGTAATAAAACAGCTGGCCCTCATATCACCCTTTTTCTTCATCTTTCCCTCTAGTGGCATGTTTCTTAATCTCATTTTCCCATGAGTCCCTTATGGGATACAGTTCTAAGTAGCATGTAATATTAAAGAAATATTCATTTCAACCTATCAGTACTCTACCCACTGAAGTCACTCAAAATGTCAGCACAAATAGAAATCACGTTTTCTTTTTTTCAACATGCACTGTACTCAGTAAGCAAGATGGCAGGTAATTCTTGTTAAGGGGTATGTAGGCATGTCAGGAAGAGCTGGTATTTTGTCCATCACAAGGCAATAGCTTACACACACACACTGGATGGTTTGTTCCACTTTTTTTTTTTTTTATTATTATAAACAATATCAGATAGCCATATGAGTCCTAATATTCAAAAGTGTTATAAGGGTGTTTGTCAAGTGAATCCTCTTCTTTCCTGTTATCATTACTTTCCTTCTGTGGCAGGTCAGCCTTGGTCAGACACTCACCCAGCTGCTCACTCACTCCCCCTCCTCAACAGGACAGAGGGGAGAAAATAAAATGGAAAACCTCATGGGTCAAGATGAAGATATCACTCACCCATTACCCTCATGGGCAAAACAGACATGACTGGGGGGAAGTTAATATTATTCATTGCCAGCTAAAGTAGACTTGGGTGATAATAAACAAAAGCAAAAAAAATGTAAAACATCTTCACCCTCCTACATCCCCTCCTATGTTCTCACCTTCACTCCCAGCTCCACCTGCCCCACCAGGGTGTCTTTAAGCACTGCAGAGGAATCTGCTCTAGTGCCTTGAAAGCCTCCTCCTCTGTTTTGCCCTGTCTTAAATAACCTTCACCAGAGGCATCCACGGCTGAGGGGCTCAAGTGTGCCCCGTGGTGGGTTGGTTTGGGCCAGCTGCAAACAACTGTGCCTGGCACCCACATCCCATCTCTCATGACTGTAGCAACAGAAATCTAGAGGCAATTGCACAGGATGACTGTAAGGTTCTTGCAGACACAGTGCAGCTTTTTGGGGAGGGAAGATAACTACTTCTGATCCAGATGCTCAACTGAGTGTAAACGAGTGCCCTTCTCACCTCACCTGCAGCAACTGGCCATGACTTCAGCCACTTGCAATGGGACAAACTCATTCACATGGACTTCAGTTGTCATACAAGTTATCTTAATTAGAAGCCTAAGCTGTATGACACTACAGTGAAACCTGGGATTGCTGTACTGGGGTGGAAAACCCCTTTTCAGCTATCTCTGATGATCTGCTTTCAGTTAACAGCCATTATGCTGTATGACATGTAAGGAATGAGGAGCAACGTGAGGACCTGTTTGTTGCAATGTTTATGGACAATCTGCCTGGGTGGTTTGATTAGCTGAGGAGCAGATGCTATTTTTCCCCCCTTTCTTGATCTATTTTTGTTTGGAAAATTTGAAGCTGATTGCACATCTGCTTAAAGTTTAGGTATGCAGATCTGGAAAAATCTAAACAACTAAATGCATTTCATGAATATTACCAAGTAGGCACCAAATATTTATTCTAACCATTGGATTTCCATGCACAAATGTTTAGCTGATACAAACAAAAGGGCTCAATTGGTCAAATCTTCTTAGGTTATGAAAGGAGTTTGTCTTTGTTTCTATCCTGGTTTAATTATCTTCCTTGGTCCAGATGCCTTCATTGAGCTGCATCTGCAAAATGTTTCTCAGCTGAGGTATGAGCAAATCCCTCCTATGATTTGTCCCCATGGCCAAGATCTGGAGGAGCTGAACATCCAGTGCTCTTCCCGTGGTAAGAGTTGTGAGTCCTCAGCACCCCAAACCATTTTACAGGTAGTTTTGCATACCTCAGTGCTGCAAAATTTCTCTACAGAAGAAATTGCTTGTGGACCACTCCTGAGCACACATATATGCATATGTGTACACCCAGTCTTTCATGGGGTGAGACCAGAAGTGACATGATTTAAAGCTCCTTGCAGAAATGCATGAGCAAGAGGAAGAATGTGCTGGCTAAGGCATCTGAGAGAACTTTGTAGGCCTGAGCTGGAGGGACCATGGTAGTAGGGTGGCCAAGGACCCTCCCCTCTCCATGAAGGGCAGCAACTACAATGGAGAATCAAAGAACACTCTATGGCATGTTACCTATTGATGTGACCAAAGCAATTATTTCTGACTGCACCTTCATTTTCCAGAGGACAAAGAATAGATCCTTCAGGAGACAAAGTGAAGTGTGATCAGGGATCACAAACCACGACAAAAGCATCAGAGCTGGCTTTTCAGAGAGCATTTCAAGGTCATCTCACTCTGATTCTGAGTCACTATTCCATGTGACTCAAGGATCTATCATTTCCATTGAACAGAGGGGTGCACGCAGCCCATGGTTTTGATGCCAGGAGGCAACTATTCTTCCCCAATAACAGTCTCTGGAGGGAAGGCAGGGGGTATGGCAAGAATATTTAGTTGATATTCTTAATAAAATGAATCACTCTGATGCGAAAACATTAAGAATGGATTTTTGTACATTTTCTGCATCGCACAGGAAATAGAAAGATATATGTTTGGTTTTGGTTTTGTTTTGTTTTGTTTTTTTTTCAGCATATGATTTTACTTTGATATCTCCTGATTAGCCAAATAGAAGCAGCTACATTTTCTTTCTTCCTCTGCTGAGTATACTGAGCTGAGTGTGTATACATTTCCAATTCTGCCTGTGCTGGAGTTCACACTGAGAAACTGATGTCAGGACTATTGCCAACAGTCATATTTTTAAAGGTAGAATAAGTGGTCTATCTACAAAATTAAATTACAGCTGAAGAGAACAATTATTAAACATGAATCTTCAATAGTAAGAGGGAGATAAAAAACAAATAGAAAAGTAGAATTTTGAGCAAAACAAAAAGAATTTGACCACAATTGAACTTTTCCATTAAAAACCATCAATTTTCATGTCATTTTTCCTCAGGAAAGTCTAAATAAAATGTGGCCTTGTGGTCAGGCACAGTTGCTCTTTTTTTTCCAAAACATGTCTTTACCTGATGGGAACTGTAAATGGTAGGTTAACATCAGACTTTCATGCTTGCCTGCTGACTTGGCTTCCCAGACAGACTATGTGCCATGACATACTACATCCCTCCGTGGTGAGTCCAGCAGTGGTGTGTTGGATGCTTGTCACACTAGTATTTCCAAATTAACATACTTTTTCCTTTTGGTAGGTTATACTTCCATTTCCGGTAGAGAGGTCACTATTTTTTTGTCTCAGCTTTCAAGTAGAAAATGTCAAAGCAGTAATTGGAAATTCTATCATCTAATCTTTTTTTCATAACAATGAACTAATCAACAGGAAGAAACTTTTAGAGATACAGACATAATAAGATGCACTTTGGGTGTTATTAATGGCTGTGCATTTAATGCAGACTTATAGAAGTATAGTCATTGCCTCTGTTGTGTTTTTAATAGCCACAGACATAATTTGGAGACTTCATGTTTCAGAAAGGACATATGTGTCCGGGGTCTTCAGCTACCTGTGTGGCTGAGATCTGGCTGAATTACACAAAGTGAACTTGAAATGAGAAGGTAATTCTTCACAAATCCAGTGTGTCAGACAAACGTTATGATTGGAGAGAAGGAACTAACATGCTCCTGTGCATTATCTTGTACAGAGCCAAATGGTTTCTGATCATCCACTGGTAGATATTTTTGCCTTCATGTCCATAAGTTTCTTTTCCTTTCCCAAAATGCATCCTTAAAGAAAAACCTGCTTCTTCTCCTAATACTTTTGAATGTGGTTTGCTGTAGCCAGGATGGCATTATATAGTTTACCCAGATGTTCTAAATAAGGCTGAACGATTCCAGCCACTCTAATTGTATACAATCTTGTTGTAGATGATGTTTTGTAGGAGAAAAAAAGAAAAAAAAAAAAAAGTAACTCATACCACTGTTGCTATTTTCTTTCAGAAGTAAACTTAGTAAAAATTGGGACAAGAATCTCAAAAGCAACTGCTAAATGTACGTGCACAGCAATATCTCAAATAAATAGTTGGTGTTCAGAATTTGTTCTCCTGGACTCATCCAGACTTTTGAAATCATGGCTTTACATGATCAGATAATGGTTTTAAATTACGGTTTATTTGCAACAACATAGTAAAGAGCTATCTGATGTGCCTACTCTGTTCTATGTTACACATATTTAAGGCTAAAAATTGCTCATTTTTTTTCAATACAAAATAAAAATCTACTATTTCTTGCAAAAGATTCATATTTTTTTTAACTAGAGATTTCAATTTAGAAATATCTGGGGAACAGATATTTCAAACTCCATTTCCCATGGGAAAACAATGGTTTCCATAATTCATTGCAGCAACTCAGCAAGAGGAGAAAACTATATGCAATGTAATCTGTTTAGGGAGAATCACACAGCAAGAATAACCGTGGGATAAAGATCCAAAATATAACTCCCATGAGCAGTGAGAAAGTATTTTTCAAATAAAAATGTTCAGTTTTCAATTTTTGGTGAAAAGGCAACATATTCTGAAGAACAGCTGCCTACTTCAATCCAATCTGGTTAACTCCTGTGTAACTGTGACAATAGACACAAGTATTAGCTCATTTATCTGTGTGATGTCTGCATGTACTAACATGACTTGTATTTTTCTTTTTCTGCAGTGTTGTGGCACTTACAAAACATGTATCTTGTTAGCTGATATGAAACGTAGTAGGAAAGACACAGAACTCCACTAAATTCTCCAACCTGATACTCTACTGTTGGTAGCTTAATAGTAGTAAACGGAGGTCAGCATTAAAGTCTACCTGATTTCATTTTCCACTTAGCACATATTCTGTGTATCAATCATGGACTATGAGACTCCATGGCCCCTTCCACAGGAGGAAGAATGACTACATAGTTAGGGCATTAGACTTGAGTTTAAGAGATTTGGGTGCAATTTCCAGCTCTCCTATGGAATCTCGGGCAAATTATTTGATCTGTCAATTCCTATCTCCCAACTGGGAAAACAATAATACTTCTTTCATCACTCTTGTGGTTTATTCACTTAAAAAGCACTTAAGGGTAGGAACTGCCCTACAGCAGATGTCTGCGTACAGGGCTCAGAACTGCAGAAACCCAGCTCTTTTTGAGGAACCACTGCAAGACCACAATAATAGCAACAATAACCTATTTCCGGTGATATAAATACACATGCAGGTTGGCTTGAGCATGTGCTTCAGCCATGGTTGAAGGTAGGCCCACGAGCAGAAGAGGCAGGCGCAGCGCCTTGGAGGAACTCATGAGCTGGCCGTAGCTGTGAGATGAGTCATGCCCCACTTTTAGCCTTTTGCAGCAGCCAGCAGAGTAGCAGCAGGGTGATTCTACCTGGCACCTGCGGGCTTGTGAAGCCTCGTTGCTCGGTATCTTCACCTGTTATTCGGAGAGCACTTGACTGACAGCAGCTGAGCAGTGTTTCACCCTGTGGGGCTCATGACAGCCACAGTGTCTGTCAACACATTCTATCACTCCCTGCTTATGCAGACATTTTTTCTTTCCTTTTTCCTCTCTCTCTCTTTTTTTTTTTTTTTAGTTTTTTTTTTTTTAATTTTTATTTTTCCTGATGTATTCATCACTAGGCTGCAGACACCTAGTTAATCCATTTAGAACCTATCAGCTCTGTTCATCGGCTCATAAATCCATTACCTCGGAGGCGCTATGCTCAGGGACACAGGTGCCAGACCAGTGCACAAAACCCAATTGAGTTATGTAGCAGGCAGCAAGGCCCTCAGATTCATGATTCTGCCTGCATGGGGAATTGCACGCGTTATGTGGCAGCAGCCACTTTATTAAATATCGATTTAAATCACAGCCTTTAATCAAATCTGATAGAAGACCTTTCTCACCTCCTGTCTCTCCTCCCCGCCCATGCCTTCTCCATGTTCCGCCCTATCCCTCAGCCCTCCCCAGTTTCCTCCTGCCTCATACGAGTCTGCCTGATGACAGGGAAGCTCAGGAATGAATAGTTAGCAAGTAGTTCAACAGCAAACCCTTATCAACAGTAATGAGGCATTTGCAATAATCGAGTGATGAAACGTAAATGGACAGTAATGAGCACAATTACGTCCACTGGGGAACCATCAAAGCTGCTTCTTTCCTCGCAGATGGATGAGCTTCGTCGCTGCCCATTGCTGCCTTTGCTCTGAGCATGGTGCAGATGCAGGGACTGGAGGGGAGGGAGGTGGCGCTGAGAAGAGCAGGACCTGGCAGTGCCTCACCAAAGGAGCTTACTGACAACATCCAGGTAGCAGCCAGGCTCCCCCCGTGCTAATTCCACCTTTGATGGTTTGCCTTCACCTCCTTCTCCCCCACCCTCCTTCCACCCTCTCCTCCCTCCCTCCCAGTCCTTAGGGATGATTTGATTTGCTGCAATGTTTGAAAACTGCCTCATTGCACTAACAAGATTAACTTGAGCCTATGTCTGTTTGATACACTGGAAACGTGCAGGGTGACTCGGACTGGCTTTCAGCTGGAGCTGAAAGAGCCAAGAAATGGGACGGTTGCCAGGGAACAGGCCCAACGGCAGCTTATGTCATCCTCGCCAGCGAGGGACCAGCCGGGAAAAATACCGACACGTTCAGGAAAGGGGGAGAGTCGTTGCTTCCGTAATCCAGCTGCTGAGCATTAACAGAACCCAGAAACTGCTCACCCAGAAATAAACACATCAAACTGCATAACCTGGCCTGGTTACTCAGTTTATCCTGGATAATTTGTGCAACTAAATAGTACTAGAGAAAACTCAAAGACCCAGGGTTAAAAAGTTGTGTTGCAGAGAAACCTTTGTGGAAAATAAACTTGTGCCTGCTGTGTGTTCACCAAACCATTCTTGACTCTTTAAATCCTGGGTCTCACGGGATTTAACTGTGGCATATAACCTAATTGTAAGTGTCCTTATTTCCCCGCTTTAAAGCTAAGTTATCGATGGAGAATTATTTCAGGAATTTGTTTAAGAAGTGATCAGCTAAGGCAGGCTCATCTGTTCTGACTTTTTTTCCTTCAAAGTCACAGAAAGACTTCTAGTATGCCTAAGCCCTGACATGATGGTCAAAGTTATGCTTCTGATACCTGCTTGCATTGAAATCCCTTTTAGTTATGCTTCCATTGTATCACATGAAGAATTCTTATGCAGACAAGTCTCCTCCCTGCTGGATCACACACTTGAAAGCCAGGTGTAGTGCAGATGGTCTATGACTTTCAGCTCCTGGTAGAACTGCAGAGAAAGGTAGGTATCACATTTGACATGGCTAAAAACACACCAGCCCACTGAGGGTGCAGAAAGAAGCTGTTGGTAGAGGTAGAGGTAGGGAAGAGAAGTTCACCAGTAACTGTAAACTGAATTTACCCTCTGTAAAGATGTAGTCTCATTTACAATAACACCATGTTACAAACTGACTGGAAAGAAGAAGCTGTGTAAATTTTATTAAGCACACAAATTGTGAATAATTTAAATGGCTACAGAGTCTCTGGGATGACTAGAAAGTCATGCAAAGGTAAACAGTAAAGCAAGCAGTGGAGTAAACTAACACTGGTGGATCGGGAGTAATGGAATAGGAAATGGGAAATCTTTGGTAGACCTCGTCTTCCAAGGACTGCGAAGACTGTAAAAGGTGGGATCTGAGTGAAAAAAAAGGCTTGGTGATGGAGAATATTAGCTGGCTCAGCGGCAGGAAAAAAATCTCAAAAGGAGACTCGAAATACTTGCTAAATGTATTTGAGCTAAGTCAGGATAGCAGACAAAGGCTGAACGTACCAAGGCTACTAGAATGAAAGTTTTCCAACACCATGAGTTTCTCTTTCATTTCTAACTTTTGAGCTATTAGAACATATCATCTCATGGCAATTAATTTCACTGGTTACCTCTTGTGCCAAGCAAGAAAAACTTCCCGTCATTACACTTTAATCTGCTGCCTTTTAATTTCAGAGAATATTCCCCACTTTCTGAGTCAGAAGAGGCTCCAAATGACCAATTGCAGTAGAGAAACCTCATGAACAAAGCAACACAGATCCTGACAAGTGACTTGCATCAACCCGTCTGGGGACTGATGACATCAGTGCTGCATCTGAAGACGGATGACCAATGCACAGGTGTAGGAAAGATCCCACAGAAGAGCCAGCCTGGTGCGGCAATCCACTCACCCCTCTCAAGCCCGGAAGCACCTCAACGCTGGACAATTGGATGGATGGAGACAGCTGGCTGCACTGGCAGTCACAGAAGGTCTTCCTGATGTCCTGAGGAGTTACTTAATATTATGGAGTTACATCATCCCCAGTATCTGAGTGGTTTTAACTGCACTATTTTCGGTGCATGTTGTGTTTAGAAATATGCTAGGATCTTTTATGTCTTAGAAATGCAATAGCTGTTAAATTGTATTAGTTATTGACCTGAGCAGCAATAAACTGTAGCAAGAGTAGTCTACAGTAAACACGGCTACATCATAATCAGCTGGCACAATGCAGGTATTTCTGACCATTTGCACTATGCTCTGTAAAGTGCATTTGATCGCAGTATATAAAAATGTGAGAGTACTGTATATGATTTTGAAATGTAGTGAGTTTAAAGACATATTCAACCAATTTATCATTTAACTTACGGCTCCGCAAAAGCTATTAAACAAGACTGTGAGCCTGGAGGCCACACATATGCTACAGCCCTGGAAATGTAAAAGAGTTCATTTGAATCCCTTAATAATGACCTTGACCCATCAAACAAGGTGTACTTATTGTCAACAATTCATCTCATTCCTGACCCTGGAAAACTGCCTAACCCTTGAATACTTACAGTGCAGGAGAAAAGGCTTGTGTTTTTTATTTTTTTTTTTCTTTCCCCTGGTGAAATGGACCAATTTTTTCCCCTGTTTAGCAAAATCTGGAACACAGATCATTAGAATGCTTTTGGCAGCTAATTTGAACATCAGTGACTCAACTTTGAGAAGGAAGCCTTTTTCTGCCCTAAAGAATCGTAGAGAGTTTTCAGACTACAGTAATTGAAAAATCCCCAAACACTCACTCACAGAGGAGATACACATTACTGCAGGAACAGTCTACAAATTGTAAAGTATTCAATTTACATTCTCAGTACCTCAGGGCAGTTGTGAAGAATTTATATCTTCAGAAACCTTTGAACTAACAAAAGATAACATTTCACAGCAAAGTCTACTTGCATAAAAGTTTTTTAACTCCCTTCATTCTTATTCTGAAGGAAGAAGTGTCTTTTGCACTTCTGGAACCAAGACTCAAGACAGGTATCTGAGATGTTAAAAAGGAGATGGAAATAGAGGTGATAAAAAAATTTAATGGACATACTGCATCTCATTTAGAACATGAGTTCATTATTCACCAGTCCACACATGATGTATTCTTGCTCTGAACTTGATGTCTTTTTAAATGATACTTCGGTTTGATCAATGTGCAAAGATTCTTAGTTACATTAAGGCCCTTTATGCAAAGGGCTTTATAATGTGTAGGTAATGGGCACATCTACACCCCAGCTGAGGGCAGGAGGACCTTTTTTCTTCCCTGTGTTCATCAGCTGGGCCAGTGTGTACTGCCGCATCTCATGCGGTCAACTGGCTACACCACCTGTCTGTTTACACCGAGTTTTCATCTGCTTGGAGATATTGCATTTTAAAATGAACTTTAATGAGGCTCAGACCTGACACTTTGTAGAATGGAAAAGACAGTCCTTCTCTTTAAGAAGTAAAACGATTTATTTTCATAAAAAAAAAAAAAATAAAGTCACTTTGTAGATTATATCACTCGGATCTCTATCAACAAACCAACATTTTCAGAGGTTCCATTGTGAAGCACACAAAACTCCATGTATTTACTTAGGAACAAAGAATGTCAAAGGATTCATGGAATTGTAGGTAACTTTAAGGCACTTCAGTATACTGGGAAGAAGACAGAGGCTGCTATGTCATTAAGGTTCAAGCTAAAAGAATCAGGCCCCATTTGTGTAAAGAAAATTTGAAATAGAAACAGGCACCACATTTGCTAGCCAGGAAATGGTTTTCCTCATCCTCTGACACTTTCTTTGACCAAAGAACAGGCAATATAATTAACAATCTAATTACATCCTTTTGCTTTGTCTTTTAAATTTTTTTTTACAGGAAAAAGAGAAGGAAGGCAGGACCAAAAAAAAAAAAAATCTGCTTCAAGCCAACCCTAAATCTGTGATTACCATATTCATGTCCAACACTAAGCATTATGTGGAAACATTAATGAAAGTTTTAAAATGCAATCATTGGTTAAAGATTTTTTTTGCATTCTCTCTAAAGAAATTGATAAATGTTTCTATTAACTAATAACCCAGGAATCAACAGTCTTATAAAACTGGTTTATTCAGCCCAGAAAATTAGGCAATCCATCATGACTGATTTGCTCACATTTTCCCCTGCAAATAAGTGAGATGAAAACTTTAAAACCAATAAGATAATGCACTTAACAAATTCAGCTGAGAGAGATGGATAAACTAAGATGCCACTGGCATCAGTTAAGGAAAATCTGTCGTGTTTCCAATTATTTGAGCAGATTTTGTATCCCAATTTGCTGCCAGACTGGCTACATCCCCCACTCCCCTCTTTCAAACCAAATCATCTGATCTTAAATCAGAACAAGCTCATCATATCACACTATGAAAGGCCAACAGGGGATAAATGACACCAGATGTTATATGAGTTTTCTTTTAGGCTTTCATTTCAGACGTACTGCATTCCCCATGCTGCTTTTTACTTGTCAAAAACTAAAATGTGCTTTGATAGATAACAACCCTATTTTCTTCACTGCCTCAGCTTAGAGAATACCATTAAGTATTGATATTGATGGTGCTTAACTGGAGAATGCAACCTGGGACTGCAGGAAGCAGGATCCTGGGATCCTGAGGTATCTTTCAGTCCCACAGATACATTTTCTGCTAGTCCCATGGTTTTTCTGTTGGTGCTGCTGGGGATGGCATTGGGATACACGCTGTGTGATTTTGCAACACAGAATGTGAGCACACAGACAGACAGGAAGAGCAAGGAGGGGCAGGCATACTCAGAAACATAACTCTCAGGCCCATCTGCTGCTGCTGTCTGAGCTGCTGAGGGAGCCGGTATCATACCAAAAGATGAACAATGGACTTCTGAAGCTGAACTGAGAGGCTCGCTGTTGCAAAATCCGGGGCACATCATTTTAATTTGCTTTGCTGATGGTCTTCTGGAGTCATTGTGTGTCCAGACTGGTAGGGAGAGGCTGGGAAATGGCAGAAACAAAGAACGGCAGGCGCCGCTCTACAGCAGTGAGATGCACTTGGCTGTTTGTGCCTATCCCCACCAGCCCAGGTGTGAAGGGAGAAGTTGCTCTGTAAAGACAAAAACCTGATGATTCTATCAAGGTGCAGTCAGCCTTTTAAGAGTCAGCTTGGCCATACACAATGTATTAACTGTGTTCCCAGGCTTAAAATGGCTGGCTGGTGCTGCAAAGAACCTGATACAAAGAAAATGTGAACCACCTTGGTACAGGGCAAAGAAATAAATTAATAAATATGTTATTCTCAATCATGAAGGAAAAAAAAGCACTTGTGTCTATAGTGTTGTAAATAATTGGTTTTTAGGGTATTTCTGTATTTATAAACCTACACTAGCCTTTCATAATTGCCACAAATATATTATTAATAAAATACCTAAATAGTGAATGCACTTCAACTCATAAACCCACAGTGACTGGTGACACTACATCATAGTGGTGTTTCACATGTCTTCCAGCTGGCCCGGTGTGTGTGTTTGTATGGAGGAGCTACCATGGCTTTGACTACTTTAGTCTACTGCTCGGGAGTAGCTTTCTTGTCTCATGGGTGACTGTAGGAGGTGACAGGTTAACCTCATTGACTTTCCTTCCAATACACCCTGCAGATGCAGTGAGGGAGCGTATTCACACATACTCTGACTGCAGCTGCTGGCAAGCAGCTTGCTCCAAGGTGCACTGAAGTCAACAGGGTTAAGCCTCAGGAGAAAAGAAAAAGATAAGGGTATGATCAGCATGAGTGACAGCAGCGGGCTCTCCTTTACAAGTCAGAAATGCTCAATCACAGATTCTGAAGCAGAATTCAATTCCATTTAAACACCACAACAACTTATCCCTTCCCAGCACTTTCTGCTACCCTGGTACCTGCCTGTGCATTTCTGCTTGCCATCGTGATTCCAGTTACTTCCACTGATAGCATCACCTTTGCAACTCATGCAAAATATGCTTGGTGAACAAAATACACCAATAACCCAGCAGCTGTCAGAAACCATGACTTATAGCATTAAACGGCATCAGTTTAGTTTGGCTGAGACTCTGCAATATCTACGTAGCACAGCATCACATGATACTAGGAATGAGCTGGCCTCAGCTCCCATCCCAGCAAACCTTTACAGGAAAGAAGAAATCCTCACCAACCGACTCGTGCAATGAAGTGTTACTGTAGAACGCCAAGGGTACACGGAGGTTGGCTGGCAGCAGGTATATCAATGTGTTTAGCCACGTCAATCCAGAGATCAGTGCCATTCTGAGTCTGCTTTCATTCAAAGGCAAATGGCAAAATGCTGTGTGAAGAGAGGAACCAACAACAACTCTTAAACCTGGGATGACAACAAAAGAAACATCACTGGATATCTCACAACAACAAAGTTGTGCCAGATCTGCCTCCCCTTCAGCTACTTGTGCCACTGTATCACACCTGTGATTTACAGAAGTGGTAAGCAAGAACTTGATTTTGTAACTTAATGCTCCCTTCCTTACAACACTGAGTTTGAAAACAAGCATCATATTGCTTGTTCAATCTCTAAGTTCATTTTATGTCTTTTATAGAAAACTAGCAGAACAGGGTGGAAGGTGATAAGTTGATTACTAAATTAAAAGCAGCTAACAGTGGTCGTTATTTAGGCCAAATTGTAACAAATTCAAAGTATTGCCCCCCAAAAAGGGGATGGAGTAACCTTTCCATCTTTTCCTAAATGTCTAATTGCTATAAACACAGTCAGATATGCTGGTTAACAGATGAAAGGAAAGATCTCCCATCCGCTCTTTCAAGTCTAATTTATTTTCCTGCACCTGATTATGCACCTGTTCATACGCTTTGTGGAAGAGGGACAAGTCGCTGCTTTTGGATCCATGGGCACAAGAGAAAAAGCCCGTGACTTGGCAATCCTCCAGTATCACCAGGAAGGGTATCCCTGCAGTCACCAGAAATACAAGACCTCTGCCCCCCTGATAACCAAATGAAGTGTGGTTCTAAATGGGCCATGGTGGGGAGAGACATCAGGGATGCCATCTCTGATCCCCTCATGTCAGAAAAG
Source organism: Patagioenas fasciata (assembly GCF_037038585.1). NCBI lineage: Eukaryota > Metazoa > Chordata > Aves > Columbiformes > Columbidae > Patagioenas > Patagioenas fasciata. Next base: position 93,131,971 of record NC_092521.1, read on the forward strand.
AGCCAAATGGGCTTGGAAATGGGTTGTCCTGCACACAGGTATTCGGCAGTTTCAGCTGATTCGAGCTGCCACTCTTGGCAGCTCTGGAGGTCCTTCCTGTAAGAGTTTTCTCTGTATGTGAATGTCTCTGGCAGAAACTTTTGCCCAACCTGAAGATTTTAAGTGAAATTCGAAAAATATCAGTGGAAAGTGTTTCTGGAACGTCTGTTGATGGACAGCCACCCTGGAAAACTTGTTCCTCAAATGAGGAAAGGAAAATGGCCCTCCTGACTGTGTGAAATCAAAGCAGTTTGAATCGCAGAAGCAAGTGCTGACGACAAACTGCTCTCAATCAAACTCCAGGCTGAATATTACAAGCAGAAAATAGGGAGCTAACACTTCGGCATGACTAATCAATTTAAGAAAATCAACACTTTGCTGACATGAAACAGGAGCAAAATTAATCAAATCAGTGACTTCTTCCACTGTATGATATTCAATGCAGCTAAATCTCATCTCTTGCTTAGGCCACAAATACAGTAAAATCACCATGTTCTGTCACTGGCCTGCCTGTGGAAGCAGGCTCCTAATTTAATTATTGCATACCCTCTGCTCTTACTGCAGAGCTATTTCCTTTTACATTTGCTCTGATCTAAGACAAAGCATTTCCTGGACTGAAGATAAAAGAAACAACATTGAAATACCCCCAGCAGTAACCCTCTTAAAATAAAAGTCTGGGAATTAACAGCAGCCGCATAGTTATCTCTGGAGATCACAGGAGCAATTCTGAATTTCCCAGCATACAGTTGTATGAATATTTGCCTCCTTGTATCTTTCCAGTTGAGAACGAGGCAGCCAAGTAACGGGATTTGAATGCATATTGGCTTGCTGCCTCTGCTGTTTTGATTTGCAGACTGGCCAAGCAGAACGCAATTAGTGGTTATTGACACCTTTACAGGAAGCGCTCATAAGGGAAATGGGAAATTGAAAATGTCCTTTAAAAGATGGAAGCAAAATACTGTATCAAAGCTTGCTGGTAAATAAGACGAACCCAGAAAAGTGCTCAGTCAGAATATTTGTATTTCTGTATCATTTAGGAAAATCCTATTATGGCTTTAGCCACAGAGACATCCCTGGTGTGCAAGATAGAGGCAGTTCATAAAATACATAGCATTTTCAGCTTGAAAATAGGGCAACCTATTGCTTTCTGTAGATGGCTATGTTACACCCCAGTTCCCATCAATAGAACATAATCTCATTGCAGCAGGCAATACTCAATATCAATGAAACACTGGTATTGTAGGTATTTGCAGACTGCCAGTACCTAAAGGACAGAAAGACTTTGTGTTTTTACAAGGACCAATATCTCTGGAACACATTTATGAAACAAGGCAACACACCAAGGAGCAAACGAGTTATATGCATGTGTCCACTAAGCTGTCTGCAGGCATTAGTTTCCTCTTTCTCCCCTCTGTCTCTTTTCTGCTACTTTGTACCATCTCTACCTTATAGTCCCTAATTTTCACCAGCAATGTCAGTTACACAATTAGTCCCCTGCCAATTAATGCCAAATTAGATGCCTGCTGTCAGTGTTCCCCTGCACTGACGGATTGTGTGGTAATAATCTGTAACCAGGATAATGCTCTAAGGAGCCCGCATTGTTCTCTGGAAAGAAAGAAAGAAAAAAAAAAAAGGAAAAGAAAGAAAAAGAGGAAGAAAAAGTATGTTGCATGTTCACTTATGCCATCAGCAGTCAGTGCAAAAATAAAATAAGTTTTGTTGTGCAGTTATCCCAATGATTAAAATATAATAAGCTAATGAGATTACAAAGCTGATTGTGAACAAGACCAATTGTGTTAATTGGAGACTCCTGAATGGCAATTTGAGCTGCTGCCGCTGCTGAGTTTTGAAATATAATCAGTTTTACTAATTTTATCTGATTTCTTAATGAAGCTTGCCTTGAGCAATTGTTCTATGTGTTCTTTAGCAAACAGCGTGTGTCATAACTGCTGACATTAATCTTGATTACTTTAGTTAAAATAAATAGTTATACTTGGGCAGCTTTCAGAAAATACATCAGAGCAAATGTAATGTTAGGCAGAGATGGGGTTTTACTTCTTATATTTGTTGTTTTTTCTGTATTGTATTTGCAAAGTCCTAACTGTGAAACATCTTTCTCATGTGACCTGATCTCTTTCAAGCCCCCTTATCTTTTGCCCACCCTTCAGAAGACAATTTTACTTCCACAGAAAGAGGGCTGAAGACAGAAAAATCTTTACTAAGAGGAGAAAAAAAAAATCCACCAACAAAACCCATCTTGGAAAAAAACACTACAAAGAGATTTTTCATGCATGAATCTCAAAGCTGGCACACACATTCTTACCACCTCATGCTCCAGCTGCCAGTACTAACACTCAAGCCTTATAGAAATGCTCTTTCTCATATAGCTTATTTATTTTTATGGAGGATTAATATGCTTAGGATGGCTCTTTGGAGCTCTCATAGTGCATTTGATGGGATGCTGTACCATATTGCCGCTTACAAAGGGACACATAAGCATTAACAAAAATAAACAGTAGAGAAGGGGAAATGGGAATATAAGTGCAGTCTGAATTAATGATAAACATAGCTAGAGATTGTTCATATTTCAGAACTCCTGTTATATTATGGTCTTGCCTTTACAAGGATAATCCTTTCATAATTAAGATTTTGGCCAGCTAGTCTGATAGATATACATCTTTTTGAGCCAGTATGCTTATATGACAACATAATTTGCATGTGATTATTACTGGACTATAAAATATGTGGATTTTATATGTAGTTGCATTGATTAGGTACTTGGATGATAAATAGAAACCATTTGGGAAAAGATGATATAGCCTATATTAAACATAATTTCACCCTTCCTTTACAGCCAGCACTGGTTTGGTAAATTAAAAATGTTTAGTGTGGCCCGGATAGTAATCTATGTCAAGTAAGGATCTAAATATCTATAATAAAAAGTGTAGCTTTTATCTGTATGCATGTAGCAATTTCTCTAGACACAGGATTTTAGAAATAATGATGAAGTTTTTCCTCCAAGACACAGTACTCTGGAGCAGGAGGAGGTCACGGGCAGCAGAGCGAGCACAGAGAGCAGCTTCAGCACAGCACTCCCGAGGATCTCACTAGGAACCAAATAATGGTATATTCTACTCACAGATATAATGGGCAAAAGTCTGGATTTCCTGCTCAAACTGTGCTTCCTGAGTGCTTAAATGCAATACTGCTTGAAACACCACCGTTAGAAAAGACGTAAGTGTTTTATGAGCAGCTCTGACTTTTATGGAGAAGCTGACACCTGACATACAGTGTTTTCACTCCTGCCCCTGAAAGTATTGCCTTTTATTTAAAACATACCTTCCGTCCTTCTGAAAACTCAAGTGAGAAACTTTGGGGAGAAAAAAATCCAGCACATAAGATGTTTCCACAAGGACCTTTGCTTGAAATAACAATTCATAACCATGATTCGTAACCATAATTCAGACCCTCATGTAGAACGGCAGCATCCCCATCAGCCCAGGTCCCTCAAACACCAAACAACCTTTTTCAGACACGTTTAAGCCTCCAGTGAGTAGGCTCATGGCTTCTTTAAAAGGTCTGTTTCACTCAGTGATTAAAAAATACATATGAAATTGAATTTGTGTATTCTCACTTCTGCTTAATAAATATGAAAATTTATACTTAATGAGAATCTACTTTTACCCCTTTCTGCCTTCCTTAATGAGAGCTAATTGAACAGAACAATCTTCATTTGGCAGGATACATCAGGAGGGCTTGTCTATACTTAGAAATTTACTGAGATAACTGATCTAAAGTGGTTGAGAAATATCCCTACAGCTTTCTGCCCAAATAGCTGTTCCAGAGCAATTACTTCAAATGAGCTATTTTTGTAAATTTTCAAGTGTATGCAAGTCTCAAATCTAATATCTGTCTGGCATTACATACCCAACTAGTTTTTTATGGATCAACCCATTTGATGTGGTAAGTCACACTGTAGTAACAAAAAGAATACACTGACGTTGGCTCTGACTTGCCTTTATAATAATGCATGACACTATAAAAAAAAAAACATTAGTGCCACTGATCATTTGGCTATATATTACCTGAATATTGATTCCACAGTACCAGTTACAAATTTCTAGCCTCAAATACTTTTAAAGGTACCATACAGGCTACTTTGTAATAAAATTTTTCACCTTTTCACTTCCCATTAGGACTGAATAATTTATTTCTCAAGTGCTTTCCCTGCAACTTACAGATAGCTAGGCTGCTCTAACTTTCAAAGGTACATTAGTGTGTGATAAGTCCTATTTTAGGCCCTCGCTGTGCTCAGTGCAAGAACGGCTACCAAGTTTCAAAGCTCACACATGTTTCTTTGGGGTCTGGCAGCACACCAAAACGGCAGCCCCTGCAAAAACAGCCTGAATTCAGCAGACGTGGATTGATCCTTTCTTGTTATGTGTGAGAACCATTACCCTCAGCAAGACCACTGCTTTAATCTTATATTTTAGACATAAACAGAATTACAGATTTTACAGTATAATCTGGTAGGCACAGCAGCCTATTAGAAGAACAAATCATTAACCTAGAAGCTATGTTTAAGTATAAAGGACAGACAACAAGAAAGCAGGAGAGAAGGAGAGTGAGAGAGATTGGTTTTGTTCGTGAGTTAATACACAATTCCGACCCACTCGGCTCCAAAATTCATTGCTGGAGCAGAAATAAACCTCAGTATAAGCAGGGCAGGTACAAGCGGCAATACAAAAGACCTCGAGGAGCACAGATAAAAACAAAAAGGAAAAATTAATTTAAAAATCTTCTCTCCTGCTGCATTTTTGAAATGTAACACACACTTTTATGATAGTAATATTCTTTTTGCTGTGCCATTGTAAAGAGACAGCAGAGAAGGAAGGCATGTTGAGAAAGGCAATACCTCTCGTTAGACCAACTGATAAAAGTGGAAAAAACAGAGAAGAGGAAATACAATGTCCTGATTTTCCTTAAATTCAAGTCGAGCACTTTAAAAGAAACTTCTATTACAACACCAGGTCACTTTTGTTTAGAGGATAACTAGATTGCAGCTAACATTGATACATTAATCAATTTGCAGAGGCAGAGCTTCTGGGACAGTGTCTCATTCATACTACCATTCCTTCTGTATCAGGTTGAGCAGATTCAGTGTAATTTACACCCATGTTTAAGTCTATTTTACATTGCTTTATTATTAGTGTAAGTAAGAATCAAACCCTCTGCTCTTAAACGACTCCTGAAGGTGGCTTAAATATTGGAGATCCAAATGTGAAACTGATACTACTCGTTTATTTTCTTCTTTGTTTCAGCAGGACAATGTTTACTTTCCTTTATGAGAGTATAAATGTGTGTGTAAACTTGTTGACACCACAGGTACATAGGTGGAGCAGGAGAATCTGTGCTAGCATTGCTATGATTACAGTATTTATATTTGTTCATCATGTGCACACATGTAGCTTTCCTTCTCCTGGATTACAACAAGGAGGATATTAGATTAACCTATTATTATAATTAATGTTTTGTTTGTGGGTTACGTTTTCAAATTTGACCCCTTAGGAAGACAGCATATAAAAAATAAAAAGGCTTTTAAACTTGTGGTTAGGGTTGGTACAGTCTTAGGAAATGTATTTTCCAGTGTACGACTTAAATCCTCTGTGCAACTTGAACTTTTGTTGCCCAGTTGTTCACTGCACCTGATATTCCCAAATGCATATGCAAACCATGTGATCTGCTTCTTTTCCCAGGCATCTCCTGGGAATTAGCTCATACACCCGAGTCACCAGAAATTATTAAACTAGATCAAAGTATGGCGAGAATGAGATTGTCTGTTTGGGTGGCTGTTGTCATGTGTCCCCATATCATTTAGTGATGCAGTGATAGAACTTATTCTTGTGACAGGATGCATCAAAAGGAAATGACAAATGTTTTAAAGGCATTTATGTCACCATAAAAGCTTAGGGATGGCCAACTGCATGTATATATATGGAGCTATCCAAGGAGACGTCCATGGACATCTGCAAATGGCATCCTGCTGACCTGGCTATGATGGAAGACATCACCTGGGTTTCCCATTTGCTTGAGGGAAAGAGCAATAACTCTTTTATTTATTTATTTTTTTAATTTTCTTTTCTATTCTTAATTCAAACTTAGGCATTTGTAAACAAGAAGCAAACTCATACCAGACAGAATGTTACTTTCCATAATGCAAAGATCAACTTGTTATTTAATCTTTTTAATCTGAGTTACTATGGCATGCACCTCTTCTGTTGTTAATGGTAGAAACTCAAGGATTTGGGGGTTTCTACCCCTCATCCCAGAACACAGAGTGACTTATCTCCCAGTTCTTATGATTTCTCACTCTCAAAAGCTTAAGCCACAGATGAATCAATCCTATCCCAGGCATTAGAGACTTTCACAGAAGTCAAGCAAGACTCTACCTTCCTCTCCTCCTTCAAGCCATCTCTATATGTAAGAAAAAAGGTGGCACCATGATCCCTTCCTTTAACTCTTCACAGTTGTGGTTTTTTTTTGTTTGTTTTTTTTTTTTTTTTTTATGCTGTCACACCTACACTTCTGAGATACTTTGCCAACGTTTTTCTTTTTACCCTTAATTTCTCAAGTGGATCTGCTGAAAATAGACAGTTGTTATTTTTCCGGACAATATTTACTTAAATTATGTCACATAGTCTACACTGAGATTTCTCTTTCAGAAGAAAACATTGCTTCAAACTGTATGTACATGTAGGTAAGGTACCTTTGCTATGTTTAGATTATTTTTTTTTTTTATAGCTAGGATTTGCATTTGTCCATATTGGTTTTATACTGCCATTTCTTTTTATTGTTTTTTTTAACATATTTTTCATGCATGGCTGTGACTTTCTCTGTAATCCTTTAATATGTAAGAGAAGCTTTCTATAAAACAAATAAGAATTTCACAAAACAAAAGGAAAAAGACCGAAAAGATTAAGGTACGGTTAAAGGCTAAAATTTGCCCATAAATGCAGGCTAGCCCTTAAACAGACACATAGTTCGAACTATATGAATATTCTCACTGAAATCTAGGACAAGGAACTGTATTTAGAGCAGTTTTTAAACACTCTTCTGACCAACTGGAGTTTTAACAAGTTCGGTGTTCAAGTGTAACGTGATTAACAACCACAGGAAAGAGGAAAAGAGGGAGGAAAAAAAAAAGTAGGACAAACCATAGTCAAACCATGCTAATGCAGCAGAATCCACCAAGAAGCAGCTTGCCCAACAAACAGGGTTTGTGGGACAACCATTTCTGAACACTCCAGCAAAGGCTGATCTGCCTTTGCTTCCTGCGTGGAGAAGACCTGAAGTGCTAGAAAACAGAAGGAGAAGTTAGACCTTGGTTCTTTAGGTTTATGGGAGAGTGCAGTCAACCTCAGCCAGGCTGCTTTCTTTCCTGCCTTTTCCTCCAGAATTAAATCAAAACTGACTGAGTAAGGAAAAGATTAACACATTTGGAGTTTGGGAGCAGAAAGATTGACTCACTCTTGTTTATGATGCTTGCCTGGTTTGTGATTTGGAACAGAAGAAAAGTATCCAGCTAGATTTTCTCAAGCACATGCCAAGCAGGAAGGGTTGCCAGGCTCCAATCTTCCTCATGACATCATCTGAAAGGCTGTGTGACTCCCTGCAGCAAAATCTCCACAAAGATCACAGCAGCTTGCTTCAGCAGCTGAAATCTGTTTGCTGTCCTCTATACATTTGCATGTGGAGGAGGGCTTATGATAATGATCTAATTTGGGGTATGGAAAAGTTCACTGACTATTCATAAACAAACAGTGAGGAGAGATTCAAACAAAGGTATAATCTAGTGCCAAAATAAAAAGTGAACACGAGCTTACTCCAGACCCCAAAGTTGTCTCCTTTATCTTCCTTCCAGAAGAATTTGTGATCTCATGAAAAACTAAAAATAAACAGATCTCTTTCCTTCTATAAGAATCTCATAATCATAAGTCATCTGACAAAAACAGCTTCTCAATGCTGCACAGATCTGCTTGATCCCTGTGTGTTCAAAAATACCTATATATTTCACCACTGCTGACCTAGTCCAGTTAGTTTGTGGATTATATTCACCTCATGGAACAACAGAGTTGTTAATTTAATTCCAATTCAAACTTTTGCCATACTGATACTGTATATACCTGGGAGAACACCTTTTAACTTTCAGATTTCAAACCAAAAGTAATACGTGGCATATTTTCCTGAGAGGGAAAAGTTGAATCCACATAGTTTTTGTCTTCTTAGTTCTGTATAATCTATTTTGATTTAAAGAAAGATTGCAACAACAGGAACTAATGCAAATTCTGTTGTTGTCTTTTGATAAATTCAGTAAACCTCCATTTACACAGACTTCATCTTTCAAATCTGCAGACTTCAAGCTTTAGAACTAAACTTCTGTTTTTATCAAGTGGGCCTTGTCTTTTTTTCTATCTTTTTAGCTTTGCAATGCCACATGGTTTTAAGAAGTGCTAGTCTTACTCTGAGGTTTTAAAAATCAGTCAGAACATCAATCTTGTGGAATCACTACTAAAAACTTATAAACTAAAGTTGGCAGAATTTTTGCCCAATGAAATTCTATTTTCAGGAATTAAGAACTTTTTTTATTTGTTTCAAAGTATTCAGTTAGTCTTAATCAACGTATAAGTCAATCAACATTAGAAACTAATTGCAAGTTAAAAAAAGTTCAAAGTTTGATTTTGTCTTTCAATACGATGTAGATAATAGACTTAAAAGGTTGAGCTCTACCATTCTGAAGGCCTTGATGGACATTACGAACTGAAACAGTTGGCTTAAATATGCCATTACACCACTTGTTTGATGTACTTGTTTTAAATGAAAAAAATCTGTTTGAGTAAATATATTTTTTCCTCCTGCATATCCACCAAGTTTAAAATATGTTTATTTACTTAGTGAGAACTATTTTAAAGTGACTTTTTTCTGCAGTTGGAAAGATGTTGTGAGTTCTATTAAACAGCATTTAACACAAATACCAAAGAAAAAATAGTATTCACCCAATGAAGCACAGGTACAGCACTCAATGTATTCTAACATTATGTAAAAATAAAACACGAAGAAGTTAAATTATATTAAACTAAAAAGTTTGCTAATTAAATGTGCAAAGAGATAATGTATCCTTCTGATAAGTGACAAATACAGTAATTTTATGCGGCTTACTTTGAAGGATGCATTTAGCACATATTTTACAGCTTAAAAAAAACAAACAGGAAAAAAAAGGAAAGCTTTCTAAAAGCGAAAAAAAAGGACAAACGCAAACAAGAGTAACAGATAACTTAAACCAACTTAACCTCCTTGATTATTTAAATTACAATTAAAACCAATAGTTTGAATCCTCGGGAATTAAATGAAACTAGTGAAAGTTTTGGGTTTACACATACTTTTTCACATGTATTGCAGTGAGATCCTGGTGCACATCTGCAATACCAATGGTAGTTAATCACGCCTGTTTTTACTTCAGAGTGCTCTCTCTCCTGGTAATCAAGCTTGACAAGTTCCCCTGTCAACTCTGTGGTTTATCTCTGGACCACAGCTGGATTTTACCCATAATGTTTAAGGAATGCACAACCCCAGAGGTTTGCAAACTGTGACGTATATAAACGCTACCCAAGTTGCTACCACTAGTTTGTGAACCACTTTGGGGCGATGCATGCCACAAGGATGGGAGCAGCTCTGCTACCATGGCTGCTGGTAGCTAGAGAGATGGCAGCCCTGCTCACCCCTCCGGTCACATCAGACAACAGTGACCAGCCTCCTGCCCTCAGAGCAGAGCAAGGTGCTAAAACCATTTTCTCCTATGATCTACAGTGACCAATCTTATGAAGATGACCATGAATTCCAGGTTCAGAGCTGTCGGCTGGACCTCTCATGCTCCTTGCAACAAGGAGGTCCCTGCCTGTCCCTGCCAAGGATCTCCTCACAACTAGATAGCAGTAAGTATTACAGAAAACAACTGATAGACTTTGGTTTGACAATAGCTCTCATCAATATTTACTCTTTCTCAAATATTTCTTTCTCATGGGGAGCTGCCTGCAATGGCTGCATGAACGTAAGTTTGGAGATAAGAGCATCCCTAGATTTCCTGCCCCTCTTTCTCTTCTGTTTCAAGCCAGCCACTGCACTGCAGGTTGAATTTCTGTCAGGGAGTGCAACGTACCAGTAATGAAGTTCACCATGTGGTAGCTCTAAAGGAGATAAAAACCCAATTTCTTTGATGCTTTAAACATGTAACCTGCAATGTGATGATGAGTCATTTGGCATTTCCTTTTTACTAGAAAACCGCCTGTTCCAACTCCTAACTCACTGTCTGTCTAGGATTGCCAGGACTGAAACCTGAGTGAGTGAAACATAGTTCAGATCTCAAAAAGCCTCCAGTCAAGAGACAGGCTTGATAGCTGGTTGCACAATAGAAGAAATTTGTCTGGTTTTATTTCTGGTAAAAGTCACTTTTTGAGAAATTGGATCTATAAAACTGCAGGGCATGATACAATGATAATAAATGCATAGAAGCTTTCATATTTATTAATTGCACGTATTATATGATAGAAACCAGCCAGAGTAGTTTTCTAAATTGGGATCAAGATTTTTTAAAGCAGCAGCTCTTTTAGCTTCAGATTCTCATACAAAACCCACCAGTGAGGTTTCTGAGTATGCAGAGACTGTATTGGTATTTGAGAGAAGTTAAACAAAAACATCACATGAAGGGCACAGCTCATTAAAATTACCTTCTTCATATGTCCCAAGATGGACATTAAAAACCAAAACAAAGAAAGAAGTGACACTTCCTAAAGTCCTGTCCCAAACCAGTCAATAAAAAGCAACTTCTAGAGATCACTTTCTCTGCAATTATTTGCAAGCTTCCATTTAGTGATGTGAAAAATGAATGATGAGTGACAAGAAACCACTCTTATTTCTAGCTTAGAAAGCAAAAGCTCAGGGACAAAAAGTTTATGTAAGTTTTTCAAAAATCACAAAGGATGTGGGAATACAACTCCTGTGCTTAGCTGTGAGATCCTCTATCCATTTTCCAGAAATGGGAGATTGTACTGCAATGACTATATGATTTTCCTTAGAGTGTAGGGGTGAGTCTTCTCCCATTTTATTTTCTTGATAATCTATCTTTGATTTTCCTTGTCAAATTCCTTCTTGTTTCTGCCAACAAGGCATTTTAAAAAAAAGTGTAAAGAAAAAGCTATGCTGCATAGCAGGTATAAAAAGCAACAGTTCTGAGGATTTGTGCATGTGTTAAAACATAACCCATATGTTTAAACTGGTGTTGCTGGTGTTTTTCTGTTACACTGCCCAGTGATATTTGTTTCCTTTTGCTTTTATCCCTGGAATTAAGTCATGATGACATTTAGAGACATGCAGGGTGAGACAGCTCCGTGCATTTTCTTTTGACACTCCTTGAATTAGGCTCAATGCTAAAGCAAAACATTTTCTGCACTCCTATATTTTTAAATGAATGTCATCCACATGGCATTGCCATCCCAGTATTACAGTGAAATTCCTTGCATACTGATAGCACAGTGTGGGAATCTCTAAAATCGTCCCCTGTAGGTTGGAATTCAGCCCCTGAAGGTTCACTTGAGTTTAATTTCACTAATCACACGGGGACAGTTATTTTTTGTTCTCACTCAGCTCCTCTTTCACATGCAGGCAGGCACACATGCACACACACACACACACACACACACACACTGCATCCCTCCCGTTCTGTTGCACTTAAGTCCAGATTTGCTCTGACCATTCCCACATGCAAGCGGAGAGCGACACACCGCCACGGTGCCTACGACCATAGGTGGGTCATTTGATTCAAGCCAATTTATTCACATTTGCGATGGTAAGATTGATTTTTATCCTGCATTTCTGAGTTTATTTAACTGATTTCAGAAACTGCCACAGAGGTGGGGGGCAGAGAGCGTCTTCAAGGTTGCTGTCATCTGGAATTTTATGTCCTTCATTTTCTTTCACTCTGTATGCCTGTCACATCAGCTTAACTGTGAGTAGCGTACTAGCCAGTACCTCTGGCATACTGTATATTAATAGAATATTGATATAGCCCAAATACTGTTGTGGGATTCATCATTTGGTAAATTCTCTGCCGTCTGCAGTTTTACAGAGCCGTTTAATTAGCAATTTTACAACCTCCTATTCTCTCATTAAATTAATTAATAATTAAGTTCAAATATAGGCATCTTTAATGTCATAATTATATTTCAGTTTTATGGTCACCAGAGTTTAGCTCATTAGGCAAGGTAGTCATAAACCATAGCTCTATTTAAGGGCTGAGGCACTGATGCACAGGTAGTCTGCTTCTGCTTGGTATTTTTATCCTTCTTGCTTTCTCCTCCTTCTCCCCCCTCCCCAGCTTCTCCAGCTCACCTCCCTCTCACTGCTCTCTGCCAGTACTGGTGGGTTTTTTTGGTAGTTTTTTTTTGGTTTTTTTTTTTTTTTTTTTTTTGGTGTGTTTTGTTTTGTTTTGTTTTGTTTTTCCCATGGCAGCTCTTTCTCATTCATATGTGAGATTTAAAAAAAATCCCCTACACTCACCCTCAGAGTGCCTCCCCCATGGCTCCTTCCCCGTTACTCTCTCCGGAGCAGCACTGTGATTTTGGCCTGTCGTGGGTCCTGCTTCCTTGAGAGCCTCAGGGACCACCACCTTTAGCACTGGTCACCCAGCAGTGACAAATTTTCTATAGCATCATATTGGTGACATTGTACTCCTGTTTGACTGTGTGATTTACCGAGGCACAGGATTTAGTAATGGCATTTCACACAGTATGATATGTTGTGTGTTCTTTTATATGTAGTGGATTTATTTCAGTCATTATCACTGATTAAACCAGCTTAGTTGAAAAGGCAAAGCAAAACTTGGCTTTGAAATTGTTCTTATTTAATTTTGTTTGTGCTCACATAACCCAGGACAGCACTAATTATCTCTTTAGTGTAGCTCATATTTCTAATGTAATTCATATGTAAATTGTAATTTAATTCATATGGGAATGTTTGTGTTCCTTGCATATCCTCAGTAAAGAGCACAAACAGTGAATTAAAACTGTTTGGAAATAAAACAGTGAATGAGAACTGTTTGGAAATGAAAACTTTATGTTGCCTTTTTTTGCACTGCCTTTGATTTGTTTCGTCTTGTTGTTTCTCTAATGAATCACAATTCAATTGGATGGCTCAGGCCAACATATTCACTCCCCTCTCTCCATATTTAGGCACCTTTCTCACCAGCCTGCTTTTCTTTCTGAGTTTGGAAGGTGGGGGTGAGCTTTCTACATCCTCACTACCTTTGAAGAACAGTAATCATATGATGACTACTATTAATAATGAATAATGCTAGGGCACATTTGTATGACTACAGATCCTATGAGCATGACATGGCCCTATTTGTGCCACTTTGCTATTCAAAAAGAACCACAAGAGAGCAGAGGAAGGCTTTAGGAGCTTTATTTCTGGTTCAGAGCATCTGATAATGTTAGGTTAAAATTTTAAAACCAGCCCAAAATTTCCATTTAATAACCTTTACATTTTTATTGCTGTCTAAAACCATCAAACTGCTTAATGCAATAGTACTGTCACCTCCAAAAACTGCTGCTGTCACAGCAAAGTGGTCTTTTGACAGGGCAAGTCAAAACTTCTTATTTGTATGAGTAAAGGAAAGGTTGTTCCCAGACTGCTTGATTTTTGGAACAGGTTTGCTTAACGTACATGGGAATAATACTGCTGTGCATGCTAACACCAAAAGCAGAACTAAAAGAAGGGGCAAATGCAACAAGCTGGCTGACACCAGGAGGGTGAGCTTGAAGGCTTGCAAAGTGATTTGTAGAAGGCACAGAAATGCTATCAGCTAGTGCAGCAGACAGGATGAGGCAAAAGAACCAAAGGAAACAGGAAAGGTAAAAAGTTCGAATGAAAGAATAATTAAACCTGAAGAACTAACAAGCTACTGAATGATGATGCCAGGTACCGTTTTCTTTGCTGGAATTGCACTTCACATTTCCTAGCCAAAATTGTACTCACAATATTTCAGTACTTAAAAAGAGCCTGTAAGATAGATGGGAACAGACTTTTTAGAAGGGTGTGTTACAAGAGAACAAGGGTTAATGGTATTAAACTAAAGGAGGGGAGATTCAGGTTAGACATGTGGAAGAAATTTTTTACAATGAGGGTGGTAAAGTACGGGCCCAGGTTGCCCAGAGAGGCGGTAGATGCCCCATCCCTGGAGACATTCAAGGCCAGGCTAGACCGGACTCTGAGCAACCTGATCTAGTTGAAGATGTCCCTGCTCAATGCAGGGGGATTGCACTAGATGACCTTTGAAGATCTCTTCCAACCCAAGTTGTTCTATGATTCTGTAATAATAAACGTCCATTTCTCATCCTGATGGAAAAACTCTTTGCTCAGCCCATGCAAAATGAAGCCACCTGTGCTACAAGGACTGAGGCCAGGCCCAGAGCCACTACTTAGCCCTGAAGAACCTTGACCTGATCTGCCAATGGTCATGTTTGGTGTTCCCCCGAGTTTGGTGCCACCTTGCTGTTTGGGCATAGTGCAGGGAACTCAGGACACAATGGTCCTGAAGGCTTCTTCCCATGGACAGTTGCTGCTCTGGATGGTATGAAAAGCCCTCCAGAGAAAAATCCTTAGATTCCTGTCAGCCCCTCTGTCGCTCCTGGCTATTTCCTTGGCTAGAGGAGAGGTAATATTAGTGTATTAATCTCTGGTGCTGTAACACCAAGCTCTGGGACACATTGCCCTGCTCATCATTGAGAAAGGTTTCACGTGCCAAGAAAAGATACAGTAGGGGTCATGGCAGCGAACAGGCAGGCCTGCCACCCAACATCCCTCTGCCTACCTCCCCATCACCAAAGGCACTCTCTATTTTACAGCAACCTCATCTTTCTCAGGCTTTGGGGAGCCCCTGCCCAGAAGCTCACCTCAGGAAGGTGTAGTGTCAAGGGGCAATTTAGGGGAGCTGAGCAGAGGGTGGACAAGGTGGGCAAGAGTAATCACTGGTCAGATTTAGCTGTGCTCACACAGCACCTCCGCAGCCAGGTACCCTCCGGGGAGGGAGGGATGCTGGCACATCTAGGGCACGCGTCTGACACGTGCACGCACACACATGCTCCCTGTGACGACACAAGAGCTGTCCGAAACGATTTTCAATAATTGATTTGCTGTTTAATTGAACATCATGACTGACTAACATAGCTCATTACTTTACTCATTAGTTAATTATCGAAGAAAGTAGGACAAGTCAATAAAATGGAAGGCTGTAAATTCCAATACTAATTAGCACCATTTCCTCAGAGACATATTTAAGGGCAGATTGGCTACCCGAATGTCCCTGGACCTTGTAGATGAAGGGAAAGGGTACGCTTACCATAAATCTAGATTATCAGCAAGCAAGGCTTCTCAACAGTAAGTAGTCAAGTACACAGATCCTGAGCTACTGTCAGGCACCCTGTTTGAACTGGAATATTGGAATGCAAGCAGCATAGACATTCGTATTTTTAAAAGAAAAAGGCAGGGTCGGGGAGGCATGAGGGAGAGTTCACACACCAGAGAGGATCCATATTTAAAATAAATTATGCAAACTGAACTACTTCTGCAGAGCACATTTGCTTTCTTAAGCTCTCTCTTTTCCAGTCTCTTGCACATGCACTCTCTTAATCCTTGCTTTTTTTGGCAGTCCAAATCCTAGTCAAAACATCAGTGTGTCCCTTCTGGAGTGGGCACATTTTTAATGTGTGGATTCTAATTTATATCCCTTATTCTGTGTTTAAAAAAATGACCAATTATTCCAATAATTGAAATTATATTCACCTGTTAATTCTATTATTTTTTGTATTATCTTTAATTTAAAATAAGTCTGAAATACCAATAGAGGCAGAATTTAATGGGTCCAGCAGAGCTTCAATTGAGCCAAAAAGTGATTTAGAATAAAGACAGTCTCAAATAAGACTGGGAAAAAGGGAGTTATGTGTATGCATGTTTATATTAGTGGTATATATTTTATATATATGTGAGCTTATATATACAGGTCTCTATATATTAAATGTGTGTTTGTATACAAAAAAAATATGCAGACACATACATCTACATACATTCCTACCTACTGATATATGCCTATGTAGGGTTCTTGGGAGGAAAGCATCAAATTCCTTGAGTTCTGCAGTTTAAAAAGCCCCAGGTCTTACTGGCTGCCTTTTAAAATTCAACATAAGAGGACTCAAACTATGAAAAATTCTGTTGATACAAACTGTTCAACAGTGTACCAGTGTATAAACTAATTATAAACAACTTGGAATCACTAAGGAATCTGGACAGATATATTATTTTAATTCTTTATATTTGGAGGCACATCTCGTGGTTCTCCTTCACAACACATATCCACTTTTGCGAAACTATTTCCAGTTAGATGAATGAAAATGGAGATCAGAAGTATTACCTGAGCTCAACTTAAGCAAAGAAATCACCCCAAGAATAGCTTTCAGTCTGAAGCTTTAAATATTTAGCAATTCTAAAAATATATTAATGGATTAATGTAAAAAAAAACCAAACGCTAACAAATGTCTATTACTTGACTTGCTATATTTTGTGCCTGCAGTTCTGATTATGAAGCCACAATCTGTGATTTATTTTCAAGTGTTTTAAAAAAGTACCTTGCCGAAGTGTTGTAAAGATTGCATGGATTTTTTTAATCAGCAGTTTTGAGAATCTGGCCTCCGGTGCTAATAAAGCAAGACTGAAATTTAGGGCAGAAGAGGGAAATGTGGTTGTTTTGCTTAATAGAAAGCTCCTGGTAGAAATAATGCAAGGAAAATTCTTTAATGATTTTAGTAAAACTTGGGGGAAGAAGAAAAGAAACGTGATATTTTATTATCCATGTTTGGGAGGGGATATTTGTTCGGGATGTTCTTTTTGCATGAATGAAGAGATGAGAACATACCCACTGGGTAAAACTGACCTGGGACAGAATAGAAAGAGATTTCCCCACTTAAGCATTCACTTAGCATGGCTGTAGGCACAAGGTATGTACAGCATACACAAGCAATGCGTACTTGCTAGCAGCTGGAAGTTATAAATGAGAACATTCAGAAAAGCAGATGTGCTCTGTCTTATCTCCAGACAGTGCCAAGCACTGAGATTTTTTTTTTTTTAGTGGTTCTAGTTAGATCATGCTGGATGCCAAGCTATGGTTGAACACCTTGGCGTGGCCACAGAACCCGAGGAAGAGCTCCCAAGCTGAACAGCCAGCGTGCTCAGCCTGCAAGGGCTCAACCTATGTGATTGGCATGGAAATGGGAAGAAGGCTGGAAGAGGACCCAACCTCAAGCTTTGAGTCATGCTTTAGAGCAACAAATGGCTCCAAAACCTACACTGAGGCTTAGCATATGCAATGCTTGTACTTTACACTGCTGTTTGTGATATATAACATAATTACCTTACATTATGTATGTATGTTATCATTTACATTTTTAACTTCTCATCTCTATGTTATCAAACACTCCAAAATTGGAGGGAGAAGTTGATTACCAAGTGCGATACCTCAAGTGCTCCGTGCCAGCCAATCTAAAACATGCAAACTGAAAGTGCTCTGGTGAATTTGCAGTGGTCCTCTTTTTGAGATGGGGCCCCCAGGCCCCTGCAGCCTTTAATCAGCTGTAACAGGAGTCAAGCTGTCAGCTCCTGCTTGTATTCTGTCAGCTTCAGTACCACTTAGAGCATCCCTGACACATGCACAGTGTACATTTAACAAACTGTGAGCAAGCTTTTGATTTGGGACGAAACTTTCTGAGGTTCCACTTTCTACAAGAGAAAACTTGTAAGTTATTAAGGAGGAAAATGAAGCAAAACATCCTTCAATCACACTCTTTTGTTTTATGGAGAAACACAGCTTTTTTTTTTTTTTTTTCCTTCTTAGCAGGATGATGGATTGGTTCACTCCAAGGTGAAATCCCAGGCAGTGCAAGACAAAGCAAGGGCTATCGTATGATGGTGACACCTCTCCTCCTCTGTCAGCCAAAATATGCTAGCTGTATCATGAATTGCAGCAGCCTGCTATTATGACTAGTATTGTCATATAAATTATTCACACTGAAATATTTGTTCAGCTCTGCTGTGTTCATAAGTTTCCTATTATGAATTCAAATTTAAAGATCTTTTCCAGCTGCACAAACTTTCCTAAATACCTTTCCACCACTCGCCTCTCTCTGGTGTTGCTTCAACAACATACAGGTGTGTGATTGCCTGGGAGGAGTGACTGAGCAAAGCTGTTCCTATGTTTTTAAAACACAAAATGCATTTAAAAATAATGGAATCCTCCATCCACAGCCAAGAATTCTTTCTTGTGTGTAAATTATTTGAAGACTTTTTCCTTATCCATTTCCTTCCTGATGCATGGTGATTTTTTTCTTTTTTCTTTTTTTAAAAAAAAAAGCTTACGGGCTAAGCTTATTGTTTGCTAAGTAAAGGTTCTTCACCTTCCTCTTGGGAGTTTAAAAATTCTAACATTTTTTCTTCAGAGAGCTCACTGATACAATATCCCCACTGTAAATGCAGCTGAATCTTATCTAACGGTGATAAAAATAAGGCCATGGCACATCTGAGCAGACTGGAAGAGTACAAGTGGAAGAAGGGACAGACACAACTCCTTTGCAAGTGAAAGCAGTCAGTAGCATTCAGTTT
The DNA here is from genome assembly GCF_037038585.1 of Patagioenas fasciata. Lineage (NCBI taxonomy): Eukaryota > Metazoa > Chordata > Aves > Columbiformes > Columbidae > Patagioenas > Patagioenas fasciata. The sequence goes on from NC_092521.1 coordinate 93,150,766, forward strand.
CCCCACAGTCCCCAGGGTAATGTCATTGCAAGAGGGAAATTATTGTAACATTACAACACTGAGCTCCAATAACCACGCTGACCCCTAGGGACTTTGCTATTTGTCGTCCCCCAATATGGAAAATTCCCTGAATAGGCTCCTTCCCTAACCCCATTAAAAACACAGTGTTCCCAAGGAGAGGACAGAAACTTCCTTCAGGTCACTCTTTAGAGTTACAGTCCTCAGAAGACAATGTTTTAAACCCTTCTATGCCATTTCTATAAAATGGGAATGAAAATACTTCTGGCCTCCTAAAGGCAACACATGAAGATTATGGTAACCTTATCTAGACAGAAATTAGGAAATTAATTCTAAATTAATTAGAAATTAAATTAAGCATTGGAGTAATTAATATTTATATGGCACCAATATGTGACTATTACTACTAGTAGTACTGTTGTTGGTGTTACTTTTACTATTTTAATTGATTTTTTTTTTTATCACTGTACCACTCGGAAGCCCCTGCCACAGATGAGTCTGCTGCTGTACCAGCCAAACAGAACAAATCGATGTCCCTTCTTCAAAAGCTTAAGGAGCAAGGACCATGCTCATGGAAGCAGTTCTGGTCCTACCAACACAAAGAGTTTCCTAGCAAAATCTGAAAGATTATTTAAAGGAAAAAAAGTATTAATTCATATTGATTTTAGTGGGAGTTAGGAGCCTAACATACATTTAAGTCCAGGTCTGGATTAGGCAATCGGAGCTAGTGACACAGAACATTTACTGGCAGACCCAGTAAACTGAAGCACAAGCCATGGCTTTAGAAAAAAAAAAGCAGCAGTGACAAACTTTTGCAGAATTTAATGTAGAGACATTTCTAGTCATATTTTAAAAGAGAAAATGTTTAATACAAAGTCAGGCCTACCCATCTTGCAGAAGTCCAAGGACTGAGCATCATGCCAAAAAGAGTCAAAGTGAAGCCACGCGTTTCCATTACACATTAAGTAAAAGACAGATAAATGAAATATTTTTGCATACATTAAAAAAGCCCTTCTTTTCTGCAGTTAACATTCATCAAATTCTCACTGCCTCTCCCAGTCAACTCTCTCAATTAACCAATAAGTCAATTTGTTCCTACTCCATGAGAAAAGTCCCCTTCTCAGCAAAAAATGCATCACTTCACTATTAGATCAGTTTACCCTTGCTTCTCGTGCTCAGTCGATACACCCCTCCTTTGCATCTGTTTAACAACAAGCAGGTCAGTGTAAAAGAAACCTGCCTAGGAATTTATCTTCCTTTATTTGGTCTACTATGTACACACAGGTGGCTCTCTGGGCACTTCACAAGTGCACAAACATGGCAGCCTCTAGAAACAATATTGTAGAGAGGCAGATTTTAAAGCAACAGAAAGAACTGACCTGAGCTTTTACTTCCAATAACATGGCAGTTATTTGGATAACCTGTGGAATTATGTTAAACCAGAAGTGCATGCAAAGTTTCACTATATAAAAACAAACAGAAAATTTAGGATGCAATGACAGACTGCACCATTTTTAGGCAATACACAGACTGCAGAAATCATTCTATTCCACTGAACAATTCTGATTTAGTTTGATAAAAACAAGTGTTCGTACACAAAGCTCTAGACATCCTTCAATTGCAAATGGAGAAAGCTCAGTTCTGCAGAAAGAAAAAAAATGCATTCAAATAAAGAATGATTGTAAACCAGAGACTTATCTTTTGCGTTCACCAGAAACTACCAGTAAAGTTCAATACATTCAATATGTTTTTGCAAAACAAAAGTGTAATGAAACATGGTATTGAAAAAGCACAAACTTATCCAGGAGGTTCCACCTTCTATGCAAAACACATACAAAGGTATAAACCCTTCAGCATGGGCAGGCATCCAGCCTTGGGTAGAATACAATTACCATATAATTAGGCAAAGTGGTAGTGCTCAGATTAGAGCAAGAAATGAAAAAAAATCTGTGAAGTTTAGATTACTTAAAACAATGCAGCTAGCCAAATTAGTTAGAACACCAATATCAGGACTGACAGCAAAGAAAGGGCAAGTAGCTCACTTCCACCAGAAACCTTAGGCAAACTACAATAAGCACTCTATCTGGTGATTAGGAAATACATTTTATGGGATTATATATTTTGAGGGTTTCTCCACCATTTAGAAGTGTAAAGTCTTAAAATATGAACTGCTAAAAGCAATGGGTCTTCACTTTTTTAAAAAGTGCTGATAAGTGTCTTTTCACTTTTTCTTTTTTTCTTCTTCAGTTGATTGCTCTCTGTAGCAATGAGATTGGATATGAAGTACATTTTTTACTTCCAACTGTTTATCAAACCAAAATTGAAAGCTACATCTTTTTCTTGTGATCTCTTCAGATTTGTGAATATTTTCATAACTAGAGCACTATTTGAATATTTATGAATAATAATCCATGAAATACTGACAAGTTTACCATTCTCATTCTCCAGCCTGTTTCTTAATCTGTTTTGCCATTAACTGATAACCTCAACACAGTAGTCCAAGTTAGTTCAGGGCAAAATGTTTCTGCTGAATATTTTATTTAGGGAAGAATGCAAATTTAGGCCAAACCAAACTATTCATAAACTTGTGCTGGATTTTGTTAGTAGGTCACCTGAAACTGCAAAGAAAGAAATTCACAAAAGTCACACTGATACTTTCCTCTTGTCTCAAAACCATGTTTCCAGTTATTGTCTAAAGCTGATTTCTTTCTGTTCCAGGGAGAACCAGGTCTCAGTTTAACCCACTTTAATACTTTCTGAGCAACTGCAACTTTAGGCACCAAAATCTCCCTAAAAACACCCAGGGAGCTGTAGCCTCCTTTGGGAGCCCAGCTGTTTCTGAGAGGCTTGCAGCTGGGCACATCACTTGCGTCAAAGAGCTCTCAGCATAAGGGCTCCTCCCTACAAGGATGCTTCATCCCAGTTTAGGATCTGAAAGCGTCATTGCAATGAGGCAGGACATGGCATGGTACCTCCAGTTTAACCCTCTACAGGATGAGGGAACCAGAGTTCAGAGTTATAAAAGATGCTACAGGATATACAAACATTAGAAGGCTTTTCTACAGAAAAACTAGAACAGCATATAGCTTCTCTAAGAAAAAAGTCTCTGCTTTTGAACCAGTCTGTCTATATGTATAACATACCATATAAATGTATTTCACATTGTACACTTCATACTGTGAGCACATACATATGCATTGCTGGTCTCTTCTGATACCACTTCTTTTGAGATCATCCCACAAAAGCTGAGACTTTGGCAGCATCAGCATTGCAGTTGAGTTTACCACTGACTTTCTAGACATAGCAAATGGAGATGTTTTTAATACCAAAAACTCTGAGTCAGGTGACAGTGCGATCTCTCTACCCTGACCTTCTGTGATAGAGATACACATTTATTTTGGATCACAACTGATTATATATGCCTTAAAGCTCCAGCATAGGGAAATCATCTCTCCCTACTCCGTTGACCCACCCTGGGTTGGATAAACAGTTTTCTCGGTGTTACTCCATGGCTGTAAGAACTGCATAGTGGGGAAGGAGGAAAGAGCTAACCTGTTCACGAGACTATGGAGGGGAGAGAAGATCGCAGGATATAGATTGTGCCTACTGCACCCTCTGTGATCCTCACATGATGAATCTCCCTTAACCTGGGAGCACAGAGAGACAACAGAGAGGATACAAGATCTCTTTTAGCCACATAGTTTACTTCCACATTGTGTGGTAACAGGGAACAATACCCATACATCACTTGACCAGAAAGATGTTTTCACGCTATTACCCTTGAAATCCTAATTCTTGTTAACCACAGGGCTTATGGCTTCAGTTCCCTTCCCCTCCAGCTCCAGGCAGTGGGATGGGGTCAGGACAGCCTGCTCTTGGCCCCAGGGAAGAGGTGGCAGAAGGCCAGACTTATATACCTTCGCCATTTCCCCGTGTAATCTGGGTAATCATGTGGCTAATTTGCGACGCGGAGGAGCCCCCCATGTGGTGACTCACAATGTTGATCCATTCATATTTCATACAATAGGGTATTTAAGTCATCCCATGCTTCACACCAAGGCAATTGCACTCCCTTTCTTCTGATGTTTTGGGCAGGGGTCTCCTGCCCCACCCCCTCTTTCACACTGGCATATGTCCTAGCTCTTGTCAGCTGCAGCTGGACGAGGGCTGTTGTTTTTGTTTTGTTCTTCAAAACCAATGAATTGATTATGGCAGTGTGAAATGTGGGTTAAAACAGTCTCCGCATGTATGCATACATTAGCCATTTGCTACATTACAACTCCACAGCAAGGTGACTGAAGAGGCAACAGTGTTTGGGCCTTTCATTTTGAATGGGCAATCTGTTGAGCACAAAAGAAAATAATAAATAAAAGACTGACTATATGTATTGTTTCAAAAATGGCTCACCATGCTGTATCAAAGTGAAATAAGAGTGCTCCTACCCCAAGGTACTACAAACATAAAGATCAAAACTTGATCTGTAACAGAAAATTACAAAGTTCACATGTATGCGTATTGAACATTAAATTCAGACCGCATTCCTGCAATAAAGATTGCTACTGTGTATTCACCTTTACTTGGCTGTCTCTCTCACATTCAGTATGTACTGAACTCAGCCTTACAGAAGTGATAGGATCTGATCTCATATTGGTACAAACCAAAGGCAAAAAACCCACAATAAACACCTGCAGTTCAGGATCTGCCCCTCATAGGGTATGTTGATCTGTGGACTGGAATTGGCACAGAGGTATTGCCTTCACCTGCTGCGCTAGACCATCAGCTCTCATCCAACCCTGGCTGGCAATGATAAAGAGTCAGTTCTCTCCAAAAACTCTTTTGTAGCTTGTACAAAACAAGTCTTGTGGTTCCATTTGTATTCTGAGATGTAATGAAAAGACACATCACAGCAACTCTCCCAGAAATAATATTACAAGCTAAGGTTAAGCTCTGGAATATAAATGGCTTTTTTATTTTTAAGAATAATCCTAGATGCATTATAATGTAATTCAGGAAATGAAAAAGATGTGTTTGATGAGAAGACAGAAAATTTCATTGATTCCTGCTTCAAGTTCATGCCACTCCACAAATCCACTACTGGTGCTGAAACACATTACTCATGACTCTTCCCTCAGAAATACCTGATCCATGTTCTTTGGCTTGAATTCAACATTTGGAAGTTCACACCTGTGGTCTGTATTACAATAAATTTTCATTTTTACTCCTAGTATTAGGGAAATAAAAAAAAAAAAATTGAGCCTCAATCTTGAGAGCAAATTTTCCAGAGAAACTTTCTATGAAGAGTTAATTAATTAGCACATGTGCAATATTTTACAGACTTATAAACAGTACTCTATTATACAAAGTATGCAAAGGCAAAAAATTGTCCAACATGCTCACCAAGCTATTTGAGTGCTTAACTGTAAAGCTAAACCCCAGGAAATTCAGAATACTGAGAGGAGCAGAAGGCATAACCGAAATGATCAAAGAAGTAACAACCTCTTATTTCAAAATCCAGCTTTTTAATATCAGTATTTTTAAGCCACTTTTTAAAAATTATTATTCTCAAAAATCACAGAATAGCAAAAACAAATACAGCTTCTCAAGTCTAATCTTTCAGGGTATACTCCGGTACTCTTGAGTGCAACAGCAAATTATTTATCTGTACAACTGTCACTGAAGTAAAGCAGATTTTCTTGAAACTGCTATCAGTAGAATTTATACTACTTGAAAGTGATCCTAATACAGCTAAATTTGTAAATGGTTACATCCCCCAGCACCCAAACAGCAGGGACACAGCTATAGCAATATAAATGTGCTAATCCCAGCACGATGTATTCCCACATCTCCCTGTATCAAATCATTCTAAAGGGTTTTCAATATACAAGTTAATTAGCTACAATGAAGCAGCAGAGTAACATCTAATGAAGGCCAGGGCTTAAAATACCAAAAGTGGCTTGTTATACCCTTTCTCCTCTCTTTAATATTAACACATTCTTTTGAAATGTGTTACAGACATAGTTCGAGTCTAATTGAACAAGTGACAGAAGGCCCTTAATGAATAGGATTATTTTGATAACATAGTAAACACATCGGACATTTTGAAGTATGCATATTCAACAATATACAAAACCACAATTTCTATAGTAGCACCTCAAAATGCTACTGCCATATAGTATCTATTAATATATACACACACTTGTAATGCTGAGCAAGATAACACCATTTTGTTACTGAACATGAGACATATTCTAATTACTCAATTTCTCATTTCTTAAAACAATCAGTCCATGGGAAAGCAGCTACATACATTCTACTAAAAATAATTAAATGTCTCTAAAACTAATTGAATAAAGATAAAAAGACACAAGCAATCAAAGTCTACAAAAGACAACTTGCAGGGAAAAGGAAAAACAACAACAACATCACAAACAGCAACAAAAAAGCCCCAAACAAACAAATCACAAAAAAACCCCACACAACACAGGAGAGTAAACTTAATTACCTAAGAAATATTTACTGCTTTCAGGAAACACAGAGTTGCTGCAGTTGCATGTTTCAGATTTAACTAAGAAATGAAAAGTCCTAATTAGTTAAATTAAGGTCCTGATCCTGATTGGATGTGGAAGTCAATGAGACTTTACCCATGCAAACCTCATTGCTAGGGTGGGACTGAACACTTCCTTTTACTGTCTATCAGGGATGAAGTTCATCTTGTAATACCACCACTTCATTAGCACCTTCCCAGCACATTATCTTTGCTCTAATCCTCCTGTCACTTTAGGGATTCAGGGTCATTAGAGCACTTGAAGAGCTGATGCTATTGTCGTAGAGATGTGAATTGATCACTAAGATGACAACTGGTCAACTGGTGGCAAGTGTACTTTATTAGTCTGTTACTTTGCCTCTTAATTGTTACTGATTAGCCTGTCTGTTAGAAAGGACATTTGGATCCCTTCTGCTACCGCCAAAGATGGCACCGCTTTCCAATAGGACCATCTAGCAAGTTCTCCCCCAATCCCTCACAATAGGCCATTTAGACACAGTATATTTATCCAACTCAGTGGAACTATTTATGTGAGTAAAGTCAACAAGGTAGGGCCCTTTAGCCCTCCCATTACATTTCATTTAACTTTTGATTGATAATATAATTTATCTGTTAAAAAAACCCCACCTCAAATATTTCTGATTGTTTTCTTCTCAAAGGCATGAATAGGACCATGTTTCTTCCAAAAACCCATTTTAGCCATGGCTGTGCTTACTACTTGAAAGGATTTCCCAGAGGATGTACTGGCTCTCCAAATGTCACATTGCATTTAAACTACACATAAGACAAACCAACAAAAAGAATTAATCTTGTGCATCTTGCCAGAGTTCACATGCTTCAAGTCTTAATTGCTGTTGACCACAAGAACTGAATGTTGAGTCATACAGGGCACATCTGCCAGCAGTGAAGAAGTGTACTTAGTGTTTAGTTTTACAGAACTCCCTGCTTAAAGGTGGGGAAAAAAGAAGAGAAAAGGAGAGAGAGAAAGAAAGAAAACTTTTCAAAATAGATAGCTAGGATAGTACAATACTCTTAGCACAACGTAAGTGTACTGCAGTAGTTACATGACAGTGACAATCTTTGCATTGCTGTTGGTTTTGTTCCATACAAGGTTAAATATATCTGTAAGGCATCATGCTTAGCAGTAAGATAATATGAATGCAGATCTCTGTAACCTGTCTGTTCACTTTTATCAACTTTGATTCAAAAATAAAAAAGACAACAAAAAGAAAACAACTCTCTGTTCCTACTCCAAAACCCACATAAAAATCAGTCTTTGGATTACACTCACTTCCAAAACCAAGTGCTAAACCTAAAGCAGGAAAAATTAAGAACTTTAACAAATACCTAGTCTTGAATTCTGAGCTAAAGACATTATACTATGAATCTAGTTGCTCTGGATGAGTATTTGACCTTCTTGCAGTCATTTGAAGTGTTCAGGGTTATTTTACAGGATCAGTATTTCACATACTAATTTTCAAGTATGACACATTTCCCATGAAGAAAAGCTGCTGCATAAAATTCAGTGATGTCCTCTTTGAATTTAACTGTGGTCAAAAGAAAACTTCAAACAGCTTGTGCAATAATCGGATCCCTCCCTTCTTTTTTAAACCATACTTATGTAGAATTGTTGCACAGGCATTTTGTTTCCTTATTAAAAACAGCTTGACAATGATGGGAAGCTTTAATTATTTTTTTATTTGATTTGTTTAGAGAAAAAATAGCAAACACCTATGGTATTAGTTGTCCAAGAGTGCAACTACTTTTTATAGATAGTTGTACGTGCATAGTCCTGTTCAAGAAAACACAGGTTCTTTCACTTTACCTTCACAGGTTAATACAAAGCACAACTTCTCCTGCATAGAGTGTTGTTTAGTCTTCTGGTCCCACTGCCTTCTGCAAAAAGAGATCCTCCTCATTATTTGGATGGAAGTCTCTGTAGAACCTATTTAAACTGTAGCTACTTCACTAGTTTGAGTTTTAAAATATTTTAAGTAGGGCAAGGTCCATGTGTGGTCAATGTAATTTCAGTCTGAGTGACTCACCTAATTTTTGATTAACCAGTACCTAAACAGTTTGGCTTACCTGAAACAAATTGTCCTGTGTGGAAATAATACCCATACCAGACACAAGAGGTGTTGGGTTGATAGGCAAGATAGTTAGAGCTGGTATCCCAAGTGCTGTTGCCACCAGTAGTTGTAGCTGAAGGTGGGGAGATGCACATGACACCTTTGTGAGCCCAGATTCAGCAGTGCTGTACCAACTGCGAGAGAGAACATACCTGGGAAGTAAATGGGAGCAAGTGAGCACTCTCCAGGTCACTTCTGAAACAAATGTCTATGCTTGCTTTACACAGTCTGCTCTAACAAACATAGCCTTAGGAAACAACCATTATCTGACGTTATTTCTGGAAACAATCATACCTGGACATTCATATTAGAAGATGGATACTGAGAAACAAAAGGCACTGTAAAGGCATTGAGATGAACTGGTGTAGTGAGATGTGGCTGAAGATGTTTCCTTATCATTGCCACTCTGATGATTCAAAATTTGGTTCCAACAGAATATAGCTGCCTTGTGCAACAGAAAACTAGAGAGCCCTTCCTTGAAGGAGACTGGCTGACTAACCATGATTAGTCAGCTCACTATGATTTAGGTAAATAAGGTCAGGTAGATTTATTTTGTTTAAAGAAAATATTTCAGGTAAATGATCCCTGCTTCTCTGGACAGCTTTTCCAATCTTTTGAGATCTTTCTATTTTATGTTACAAAACATGGACTCGCCTGTTGGACAGCCTTTAAATTTTAGTAGAAGTAAGCATCACACAGCAATTTCTGTTGTCAAGCCATATCCTGCTGTTGAGCTGTTTGCTCCAGGACTACTCATAGATGTGAAAGATATTGTCCTATTGTCAAACTTTCCATTCCATTGAAATCTAAGAAGTACAAGATCATCTACCTTGCAAAAAATAATTCTGAGTAGGTCCAAAAATTCACAGGAGCAGCTTTCAGGAAATTCCAATCAAAGAAGGTATCCCTTACGTGAGATGGAAACCAGCAGCTCAGAAGAAAGGACACTGAACACCGTGAGGAGGGAGATCTTATTGTACTGCAGTGGCTAACTGTGCTAACTCGATGGCACAAATAGGACAATATCGCGGAAAAACAAATAGATCATGTTACCTCTACATCTAGAAATGAGAAAACTGCTACTGAAATATACTTTGATGTTCATACTTCAAGGATAGAGTAGAAGATTTGAAAAATTTAAGAATCACAGAATAAAAGGACTGAAAAATGTGACAAAAAAAAATGGGAGAAGGCTATACACTTTTCCTTGAGCAAAAGATCTAGTATCAAAAGGGAAACTAGGACCTCCTGGCTAAAAGCTGGCAATAGTCATACTTTTTGCTGAAGGAGGGCATATATTTTTCAGCACAGAAAGGAATACATATGCCTTTGCAATGGGTGAACCGACTGTTCAGTAACAGATCGATCCTTAAAGGCAGAGCTGAATAATTTACTCAGAGATTTGCTCTTTTCAAGCAGAGCATCAGCAGATGATGAGGCACCAGAGGCGGCTCCAGGATCCCTGTGGCAGAGGCCATGTCTGATGACAGCAGTGATCAGTTCTAGACTTAGCATCTCTATAGGAAGTACCCCTGACCCTACTGATTTTCTCCCACTGTCTGAATAATTCCAGAGTTTCTTCCCTCCCACAGTCTTGGCTTCCCAGCTCATTGCTGTGCTGTAGGACCAAGGATCCCTCACAAACAGCCTTACAAAACTAGTCTAAGGATGCTACAGCACACAATCACAAAGAAATGAAGGTCATATTTTCCTAAAAATTATCCTGATAAATACACTGATGTTAGCAGGACTTCCAGTTCAAGAGATAGTTGTTTGGACAGAGAAAGCTCATGAAGTTGTGGTCATATTGATAGCTTAGCTCAGAACTCTGGCATTTGGATTAAAGCAGTATAGAAATGAATCTCATATTTGACATTTAAAACAGTTTCAAAGGGAACCTTTTCCACTGCTTGTAGTTTCTTAAATCATAGCAGAAAGAACTGCCGTGGCAGAATGGTGTAAGAAATTACTCTCCAACTGCTTCTCTGTTTTCCCACATGATGACTGAAGACATTACCTCTGAATCATTTTGCATCCCGGCATTATGTGGAACAACGCTGTTGCAACAGAAAGAAAATTTGAAAATTCATTTCTCCTTTCTTTTGGACAACATCTAGAATACAAATGCAGTTTGCAGCAGCACCAGCTGAAAGAAAAGAAAGGCCTGCTTTTGGAGGACTAGCATGACAGAAAACTTTGGATTTGTACAGTCTGACTCCCATTTCCTGAATGACCTTGGCAAAGCCACTTACTGTAATGGTTTCAGAAATGGATGCTATATTCTCAGACTTTCATTCTACTTCTTATCTCCTGAGTATCTGACTCTTTTGCATGTACAACTGACAGCAAAAGCAAATGTCTGAACAGACTTTATGGAATCTCTGGATCTTGACCCTTTCAGAGCTTCAGAGCTGTTTGATGTAACATGTATATATGGCATGATTTTTTAACTCATTCCGGGACATTCCCGCAATATTTTGGGTTTTACAGAAAGCCTTTACAGACTGCCAGAATTTTGAAAGCCTAGTTTGAGAAAAGCTAAGTCATCCAGAATAAGTCAGTCGAAAATGCAGTAAATCTGAAATATTAGATCTATTTTTCCAAATAAATTTCTTCCCATGCACATTAAATGATGCATTTAACAACTGAAGGACACAAAACTGAAAAGTAGGTTGTTCATCTTTCCTGTATTTCCTGGCTCTCAAATGGCAGGGAAGGTGTGAGGCAGAAGTAGTAAGGAGACAATCTCTGACAAGACCTTCATACTTGGAGGCACTGAAGTAATACAAGTTATATCTATGTTTTATACATAAAAAGTGCTTTGTACATTTGTTAGCAACTTGCATTGCTTTATAAGAAACATCCTCTCAAATCCAGATGTTCAGGTTAAATTAGTAATTGCAATCTTACTCTGCTGCATTGTTAAATATAGTACATACTTCATGAGTGAAAGAATCTATCCAGCAAGGAAGGACTACACCTGACTATAAATATGAACACACCAAAGCCTTGCTAATCTGTCAAATTAGCTGTTGTTGGAGATTCAGATACACTGTGTATTTCCTCTTTACCTTCACCAGTCTCTCTACTGCTTGAGTTCAGACAGGGGTGGGCTATCAACCTTTACAATCATCAGAAATCACGTACTGGTGAATAATCAGGCAAGCCTGGCAGAGCATGGAAAACCAAAGTGTTATAACAGGCCTTGGAAAAACATCAAACTCTTTGTTGATGTTCATTCCACCAGCATTAGATATTCTCTGTTTTTTATCTCGGGACAATTTCGGCAATGCCATCTTATGATTCTCACTGATTTTTCTTCAGGTATGTGCTCTACATTTTAGTGTGCTCATACGACTAGGAAATATCATTTCTCATTGCAATGACTTGAACTTTCATTTTCACTTTCCCCCTTTCAGTTGTGTGCACATGAAGTTTTCACTGCTTAACATTTCTTCTCCTCTTCCTTGTTTTTTAACAATATCTGTAAGCATGTCATCACTTAAATGTTCTACACAGCTCTTAACAGATGTTCCATTAAGTCAAAACTATGCCAAAGTGAAAATATTCCTTTCTTTACACACGAAATGATAAGCTTTTCTTAAAATTCTGAACATAAAGGCTTGCTCATAAAAATTGAAACTAGTAACAAACTTCTGTTGAACATATTATTTAGTTCCTTTGAGCAGATCTAACTGCCAGCAGCAGGATGTTGGACAATTGTCTACACAGGGATAGTAATCAGAAAAGAAAGTGCATACATTTGTTTCAGTAGTTAAACCAAAATGGAGTGAAAATCTTCTGTATAGGTGAACATAACATTGCATACCTGTTAGTGAAATACTGACAAGCAACTGTGTCAGTCTCTGTGCTTGCACCTATTGCCTTTTACACTAGCAAAATCCAGTTGTACCAAGATTAGCCAATGAAAGTAATAAAAGCATATGAGTAAACTATGATGCAGGTATGAAATACATAAAAGTAAGCTAAACTATAGGGTGGGGCGGGGGAAGAAAAGAAAAGGCAACACCTGGAAAAAACCAGGAAACTGCAAAACCAAGATCTGAATAGGATCAGGTGAATTAGATGTGGCATTTGGTTCAGATTCCCTCCAAACATAATGAAAGATATAATTGTTTTGGGGAAAAAAAAAAAAGAGAGAGAGAGACTTGGCTCCAATAGCTTTCTTAACTGCCACTTTCTAACATTTTAGAAACAAAGAAACTGCAGTACACTAGCTGTTTGAGCTGAATGGGAACACAAACTTTCTAACACCTCAGTAAATACTTGAAAGAGAGCACCACTCTAATATCTGTAAATCAGGGCACTTCAAATTAACCCCATGTTCATTAAAAAACCTTGCTGATTTTATGTTTTTGTTATCATTCTGATACATGTTGGAGAATGAAAGTGCTTAACAATTCCAGTTGAATAGGATAAGGGCATTAATTCTTGTTTGGATGCAAGAGCAACATAAATCATCTGTTCCAAGCTAATAATTTAAAGAGCACACAGCACGTTATGTTAAATAAAGTATTAACACTGATTTAAGAACATCTATTAAGGGACTTTGAGAGTTCTGGCTCACATTACCTTACACCAGTTTTGAAATAACCTTATTCCAGCTTTTAAATCCTGTAATTATTCCACAACAGTATTGTCAGAAAATTCCACTGCTTCTAATAATTTTTAGCTGTAAGACATTATGTGAACCACTTCAGTTAAATCCTTGTACTTTATCATATTATCAGCCTGGGCCATATTAGTGACTTATCTTTTACGTTTGAATATATATAACTTTGTAATTGCAAGATGATTAAATAAAGTGCACTCAATGATTTAAATTTTTGTGATTTTTGAAACAAACTGCTGAAATACTGAATAAAAAAGGAAATTTCAAAGTTTCTAGGTCAACTATCTGAGTTTTTTATTTCAGGACCTCACCTTTTTTTTTCCAAGGTGTTTTCTTTTGGTCTTTTCCCAATTTCAATGGTTGTACTAAACCCACTCTTGTGTCGATACTCATACTAGACATTGCCACAGAATTAATTTAGTGCCTGAGATGCTGAGACTGTAGGAATTCTGTAGCAGTGAGGCTGATCTGGCAGCAAAAGGGAGCGGTGGGTGGCGCATTAATAAACTTAGGCATTGGCTTGTATATCTGGTCAGAGATGCCGTATGCATCCCTCGTTTGGAAAAGGAGAGAAACTGCTAACCTAATTACCTCATTCTAAGACACTCTTCACAGCCTCCTTTAATGGAGTTATGTCTTCCTCAGTGATAATTGTGATCTCTTTGACTCAAACATGTGGGATTGTACATGTATGGAGCATCTATGGGGGATATGGCAGCTCTATATTTTTATACTATTACATATCTATAATAGGTCTCTTACTGCACCACAATCCTATTGAATTCAAGTACATTTGTCACAAAAATTGATTGGGACAATTAGCTGCATAAATAGATACAGGATATCTTTAAGTGCCAGAAAAGTGACATGATAGAAGGTAAACCATATGATTAACTGCAACCAAGAGTCAGGTTTTCCAATCACTCTCCATACATACTTTGAATTGCAGGGCCTTCTGGTGACTAATTATCCAGTTTTCATAGAGTAATTAAATAATATATTTCAGTGAGAATATTCAAACATGACACTCTAAAGAAACATTGAATTTCACTTTGTTGCTTCTCACAAATATTAATGTGAGTACACTGTCAAGAGAGTGAATTTTTGTGTCTGGAGCTGAGATTAATTCATTCATGAAATGAAAATAATTTTGTGAAGCAAATAAGCCTTACTTCATGCAGAAGTGAAAGCAGTTTATAAAACCTTACCCAATCAGAGAAAATAAGAAAACTGCATTATTTAGATAACCACTATGATTGCATGAACTATTTAGTTCTCAAAGGAACATTCCAGGCAGAAAATCTGTGGGAAAAATTTAATATGAACACTTTTTACATGACACATAATCAAAATCTTTTTTCATTTGACATTTTAGACGAAAGTTCCATTTAGAAATTTGAAAAAAAAAAAGCAGCCTGATTCTATTGAAACAGTTCATTGTCAATTTGAAATAAAAGCTAAAATTATTATGAAACATAAGTGGAACAAACACAAAGTAATTTTTTTTTGCCATTTTAGTCCATAATTCAGTTAGCTTTTTAGCTGGGAAGATTCTGAAAACCTCTGGATATACTTTTAAATACAAATAAATTGTTTTCATAGAAATTTTTCAACACCTGATTTCCCGGCCAGCTCTACTTTTCACAGAAATGTATAAGTATCAAAAAGCTATAAAATTTTCACTAAAAAGACTGATTTTTACTGAGAAAAGAGGACTATATTTTCTGAAAATATTAAGCTGCTATTACAGATAGATTATCCAGCTCATGAATTTACTGCAGAGATTGTGTCTCTTACATCCTGCAGCAATTCAATTTTAGATTTTGAATTTCTGATCTTAACATTTTCTTCTTTATATACACACATGTGTATTTATATCTTTAATATCTCTCTCACTCACCCTTTTTTAATATATATATATAAATAAATAAAGTGGATGAACAAACCTGAGATTAACTCCCCTAGATAAGAAAACTTGGTGTGACAATTTTGGCTAACATTTTCTCGCCTTTTACCTTGTTTTATTTCTGATTAACACAATTAGTTCCCAACTCACTATAATTATTTTTGACTTTGTGTTTTCTAACTATTTTAGTAAAACCTGAACTCTACAAGAAGCCACAGCTATATTAGCATGGGCCAAGATGTTCTCAGGTAAAGGGTATGGTAAACAGGAAAGCTTGGAGAATATGAGGGTAGGGCGTTTGCACCTTCCCTGCTTCAGCTGAAAATTACCGTTCTGAAATGTAGCTGAACCTCTGCTTTGAAGTGTCCAAGGGAAAATAGTCATACTTTTATTTCACAACTGAGTCCCAGCTTGACCAAGAAATCAAAAAATGTGCCCCACCACTTGGTTTTTAGTCTCTCTGAATGGGATCTCCCTCTAGATGTGTTCACAGTTCCAGGTTGAGCAAATCCAATCGGAAATACCAGGGGACAAAAAAAGGCAAAAAAATATTTACATTTGTTTGATCATTGTTACTTGTGGAAACTGGGCTATAAGCTAGTGATATTGATCCACAACACTTTCAGACACTCAGTTTACATAAACATGCAAAGTCTGGAGGGTTACTCCATGGTTGTCAGCCTGGAAATCTGGTGAGGATTGACTTGCTCGATCACTAGCTCAAGTTTCCAACCACAGTCATGTCATGCCTTCAGATTCTGGATGAAACTAGACTGAGTTGCCAAAAACAACAGACAAGTCTAGGCAAAAAAAAAAAAAAATTCTAGTTCAAATGGATACACCCCGAAATTTGAACCACGTTTCAGATCGGTTCCTATTTTATCTGGTCTCTGTCTGCATGAGACACATGAAAAATGCAGATACTTACTTCTATTTGCCAAAACAATGCTAATATCATGTCACCAACATGAACAATTTAAAATAAAAACCACTGAATCTTGGCCTGAACTGGAAAAATCTGTGAAAACTAGTAAGGCTAGCAATAAGGTACATGGTTGTAGTCACTCAGGCAGTATAATATCACTGATACCTAGTATACTAAGCACGAAAGTTATGGAGCTCCTCAGGCTTCTAGAATTTATTCTCTAGACCTACTTATTCTCTTTATTTTCACATGCCAAATGTTAGCCCTAGGAGAAAGGGATCTTCTTTCATTATACAGACTTGCAGTTCCTAACACAGTGGAGTCCTGCTTCTCAGCTGAATCCTGTGTGTTAGTTCTGTAGATCAAAACACTCCTATGCAATGGAGTCATAAGGAGGCAAATGAAGATGCCTCTTCCAGTCTGGTTTTCTGTTGACCAGCAACAGAGCACCTAAGATTTGACTACAACACAAAAATAACAACACTGCAATTAATTCACCTTTAGCTTTACGGGATATAGAATACTGCTTAAAAATAAATAGAGGGATGGTGAGTGGGAAAGACAGTAAAAGCTGTTTTGACAAGATTTGGTTTTTGAAACATTTGTCCTTGAACAGACATATCTGTACTAATTTCCTACCATGTCAAATAATGTCATGTTGTGTGCTCAGTTTGAGTCAGATGCTAATGCAAAAAAAGGAGGGGCTGGGGCCTTTCTATGAGCATGTTCATTCGAAAAGGTATTTATTCAGTATATTATATCAGTTTTCCACTGAGGATGGTTTTGTTCTCAGTGTTTCTCTCACTGAACCGTTTTGGAATCAATGCCTGATCTTGCAGCTTGCCTTCAGAGTCTTCTCCTTAAGGAAATTAAGCATGGAAATTCCTTTTTACGAGCTTTTACTGAAACCACAAGTCTGTATCTGAAATATATACTACTGCAAAATTTTGCCCAAAGCTTTGTCTTGGCTATATAAAGAAATTATAGGTGTGGACCAATTTTTGAATTAGCATGAAAACTGCTTTTATGTGCATATGAGAAAGGCCTTTGAAACATCTTGCCAAAGGCTTTTTTGTCTTCTGGTTGTTATAAGAAAACATGGTTGCCCAAAAGAAAAAACCTGATCATGGTTCCACCTTAATCAGATTCGCAATCGTGTCCTAATGCAATTTGTCCTAATCCATTTCTAAGGAAGACAACCATTTATGATTTGGAAAGACATGTGGGAACAAATGTGGCTATATGGAAATCCCCTGAGTACTTTATGTACTATATTTTACCAGTTCATAAAAAAAACTAATTGCATTTTAGAGAAGAAGGCATTATAGATGTGATGTATATTTTAATACAAAACCCCTCTACTCGAGTGTCCTACAATCAAACTGCTCGGTTTGCAATATCACAGTGAATGTTATGTCTGCAACTGTTTTTAGAATAATGATGCCATGCTTAACACATTCTAATACTGATCGCACATTTCAGTACACAGCTGAAAATGCTGCTATGCTTGTTTTGGTTGGTAAAATAATGCCTTCTGCTTAGTATGGCAGTAAATCGCCCTTGCAGCAAAATAGATAATTACTTGGTGCTATAGAATAAATTAATTAATATTTGTGGAAATATCTGTATATTCATCCATACACAAAACCCTATATAATTATGTTATTAAAATGATGTGATCCATAAAATGAAGAGAGAGTTCAGTGTGTTCAGGAATCTGCTTATACATATCTACCCCACTCTGTGCACATGCACATTGTGAAGTGAAGAGTGGGGTAGGAAAGGGTACAAGAAAACCCTGAAGAAAAGACTTAGCTTTATACATATGAGTTGTCCCATTGGAATTGTGTGAACAAAGTTAACCATAAGTGTTTTGAGGACCGGGGTCCTAAAATAATAAAGCAGAGTTCCAAATGTAAAATGGATGAGGTTTATTTGCACTGAAATTCTTTCATGTGCTATTTCCCTCCATACACACATTAAAATATTATAAATGTTATTGTTAGGAAAACTTTTGCTATAAACATTAGTGACTAAAATGAATGGCATAAAACTGAGGCAGGTCAGCAGTGTAAATAATCAAAGTCTTTCTATTTATCCATTTGTAATAATTAGGAGATCACGTAACTCATGAACTCATAATTATCCAACATTTCATCATTTGTTTTCTACTTGAAAAGTTTGGGAGGGAATGTTTTTCTTTTGCACACTCACATCTGTGGATAATCATTTGCTCTTTAGCTGGTGAAAACTGAGATCCCAATTCAAAGCTTACAATCTTACCTATCCTTTTTATCAGGTGATTGGTTTCATGTAGTGGAAAAGTTGCTGCTTATGAAGAAACAGTGGTTTTGCATGCACCCATAAAGGATTTTTTTTTTATTCTATTGCCTGATGAAAAATAGAGTTCTGCTGAAGTCAAAGTTTTGTTTTATACAGGATTGTCAGACGGTAAAATTTGGCCCTATTCCAAACAGGAGCAAAACCTAAAATAGTGGAATTGCCTCTTCAGGAAAATTCCATTACTTGTTCAAAACAGGTTGTCCTTATTTTGTGCAGCTATAATATTAAATAATACAAATTAAAAAAAAAAAAATTAAAAAAAAAAAGTGAAAGGCTTTAGAAATCTGTTTGAATCCAAAAATGTCAAAGTAATATTTCAATATGTAATTATTTAAGATTTCCTGAGTAAAAGTGATATTGCAAAGCATTTCAGTGTTTATAAACCTGCATATTTCAGAAGTTATCTCAAAGTGTCTTAAACCATCTTAAAAAAAAATAATAGAAAATTAAGTACTTCTTCAGAAGAACATTTGAACGTTATTTTTTCTTTTCTTTTTTCAATTATTACTTTTAAGCACACACAAATGCAATATTCACACTTGTTTTTCTAATGATTCTCTATGTAGTACATAATATGAACAAAAAGAATTTATTTACCCTTGAAACCTTATTGTGACTGTCAGAATGAATTTGGCCTTCAGAATATTTCATGCTTCGGCAGTAGCACTGACAATGAGAGATTCAGAACAAACTTCAGGGAGGGGAAAGTTGCATTATAACAACAACTTTACTGGTAGCTTCTGTTGAAAAGGACCACGATTAGATGCCTCCTGATGCATGAGGAGAACCTGAAGTAACTCTTAATAACTGCTGACGTTCAGTTTCCAAGAAAATACGAAGTCTCCAAAACATTTACAGTTGAATAGAAAGTGAGACACAATACATTTTTGTTTTGGTGCATGGTGTGAGTACACCTCCAAATTGAAATTCTATTTAACATATGAACAAAACATTACAGCAACTTGTCGAGTTTTGATTGCGGGATGACAATAAAGCATGGCAGATGTATTGTTAGTTCCCTCTCCTCTCTCTCCCCCTCTTCCCACAAAGGACAGGCAATTGGGAGGGAAAGAAGGACTGCGAGAAGAAAGGTGGAAAAACTAAAAATGTTTTACTCATGCTACTAATAAAACAGAGAAAATAATACAAAATATACAAAACCAATCTTGAAAGTCCCGGCAACTGCTCCAGCAGAGGTAGGGCTGGCACCCCAAAGTCCTGGACTGGACTCCGCAGACAACTGAAACTGGATTCAGTCTGTAACTAGGCATAGGTTCACAGGGACAACTTGCAAGGTCCTCTCCTAATGTTTGCCATAAGGAAAAAGTGACAAGATCCTAATGATCTCCCACTTTTATATGAAGTATCACGTGAATGGGATGGAATACTTGGTCAGTTTCAGTTCACTGCTTTTTGTGGGATGTACATCCATGCTTATCAGTCCAGTGACCTTGCATACCATTGCTGTATCTACCAAAACATGTATCTAGCTTTCAGGAAAGCAGTTAGTAAGAAGACTTTAGCTGACAGGGAAATTCACTAGAAAGAAACTTTTTTTTAACAAAACCAGGACAGAACTGTTCTTTGATTTTTGTTGTTGTTTTTTAGTTTGTTGTGGATTTTGTTTGTTTGTTTGTTTTTGTTTTTGTTTTTTTCTGATTTGGATCTTGCTTTTATTTGAAAAATCATTTCTCCCCATGTATTTGGTTTCAATGCTTGGCACATGATTTTTTATGCACGTACCATATCACATGTAGGTCTGGACACCATCATTGGTCTAGACAATACCACTGGGAAAACATTGCAGTCATTTGACAAAAAAACACTTTTTAATGTTGAAGAATATTAGAACTAGTACAGAATTGATGTTTTGAGCTGAGAGGCAGTCAGCATTCAAAAGTGGCAAAACTAACCAACTATGAAAACAAACATGCTCGATTTAAGAAATTTCAGAAAGAACTGTTGTTGAAGAATGGACATTCAACACTTCCTGAAATTTTGTCTTCTTTATACTGGATATGCAAAAATAAAAGTAGCAAAAAATCTTTTTTTCTTTTTTCTTTTTTTCTAAAAAAATTATTTAATTTTAGATTTATTAAACCTGAAAGTTGCAGACATAGTTTTTGCAAGCTCAGCATGCCCAATATGTAACTTTGAGTACCTTTAACAAGACAAGACTGATTTTCCTATTGGGAAGATTAATTTCTCATTGCTGCTGTTGTATAAGAACAGGCCTGTTTTCCTTTGTAATAAATAAAGCTGAAGTCAACACATGTAACCACCAGTATAATACCTGCATGTTGTGAAACTTGCCTTGACTCAAATCAGTTTAATGGTTTTCCACTGAAAATTCAACATCTGCCAACACCACACAAATCTTGATAACTGATGTCATCATGAACCCATTAAGGCTTGGTTTTTAAGATGTTACGAAAACAAAGGGTTTATGGAAGACTGCTAACAGAGGGCTAAATCCTGGAGCCCTTATTCAACAGTAGAAATTGTTCCTTAAGTAAGGTGTGAGTAAGAACATCTTAAGCCTGGCAGAATGTAAGCATGCTCTTGTTCCACATTAAATATAATTAGCCAAGTCATTCATGAAAATGACACCATAAGATACGAAACCTGTCACCGCAAATCACCTGTGTTTGTGCCTTTCGTCACTGAGGCTGATTTGGGAATGACATATCCTGCCACACCAGCTACTGGCTTTGATGTGTCACAGCTGTGATAGTGCTGTAAGGAAAAGCCATTTAAACAGGGGAGGTGGGGGTGGGGGGAAGCTCTGAAGGAGTCAGGCATTTCCCCCTTAAGGATCTGAAACTTCTCAGCAGAGGCCATCCAGAGATACATAAATAAAAAGGTCCTCTTACTAAAATCTTGTAACATGCCTGCGGGATCCCTGTAGCTGTAGCTAGGGGAAAAGCTGTGTAGTGTTGAAACAGCAAAGAGTACCCATCCAGATAAAGGAGGAATTCCGTGTTATCTCTAACATCCATACACCTGCAAAACTGATAATGCCTATCCAACAGTTTGTTTTCTGGGCACAGAAGTGGTTAATCAAAGTCACAGCATAAAACCTGTGGGGGAGGGAAAGTCATTTAATTAATGTGCCAGATATCCTTGCCAAAGCTTTTGCCAAGATTAGGTTCAGATTGTAAAGAAATCTCCAGGAGAAGGATAATTCTCAACACCTGCGGGCACTTTTATTAGCTGCTTGCACAGAATAAAAAACCTTATGTTAAAGTATTTGTCTCTGCTCTACCAAACTGGCCTCACATGCTTTTATCTGGCCATAACCATAAGCAGATTTTGAAGTAGGCTGCAGAAGAGATTGCTTATGGGCAACTGCTCTGTGGCAAATCCACTTGAACAAAGTAACCTGTGGATGGAAGCAATCATATAAAGCTTCTCAAAAAGGATGCTGTCAAAATTCACTGTCAAGTGTAGGTTCAGGTACACAGAGGAAGAAGAAAGTGAGAGAGATTACTAGCATCTTTAACACATCCAGAAGCAGCATCATGCTAGATCCAGGTCCAGGCCACCAGGGCAAAACCATTGCTTTGTTAAGGGGAAGAGCAAAATTCCCCGTGAACATCTAAAGTTTTTCCCCTAAAAAAAGCTTAAGTGGTATTTTTTTTTGTTTGGTTGAATTTTTTGTTTGTTTGTTTGTGTTTTTTGTTGTTGTTATTTGGTTGGTTCGATTTTTTTTTTCCCCAGAGGCAGTTGATGCTACAACACTGCAGAACAAGGTTCAAAAGTTGAATGCATAACCACAATGCTTTTAAGAAAACACCTGATGCATTTAAAAAAATATTACAATAGATCTATGAAATTATTATGTTTTGGTACTGCATAATGTAATCCCTCATTATGAGAAATTAAAGTGAATTTAAGGTTTATCTGTATTTTTTAATGAAATAATTTGTTTCCACCTGAAATGAACAGTTACAACTGTCTAGTGGAGACTTGTGGAATTGTTACCCTTAATCCAACAATATGCATTTGAGCACATATAAACACGTAGACACATGGATAGACACATGCAACACAATTTCTGCAACTGTTTGTGGCAGTGAAACATGAATACTCAAATGTTTGTTATCTAGGCACTTTAAACTGTCTCGCTTGAATCTGTTTCATCAATTTGATATATATTTTTCTGGGGTTCAGAAAACTCCTACCTTTTTTCTAGCTAGACCAGCCAAAGGGCTCTGATTTCCATTCTTCCAGTGCTAATGAAATAAAAATACTAGTAATTATAAAAAATATTAACAACTTTGAAAAATATAGTAAAAATCTTTAGCTTTTTCAAGAAATAGTTTTGAAAAGTTGCCCTGAGTTTTGGTGGTATTATTTTTGACTTGCATTTTCTTTTTTCTGTCTCAGCTGCACCAGAATAATTTTAAGTAAAACTTTAGTGACAACTCACAGCTTAGTAATTTCAGGTTTGCATTCTTACCTCTTCACTCATGCTAACTAGTACCTCATTCTGCAAGAGCTTAGGTCACCTAAATGAGCGATGACGATAATGAATAAATGACCAGGAACATCAGGAAAGCTGCAATGAATCTAAACCTTAACTCATCTGTTCTATTTTTTCCCAGTAAACATCACAAAAACAGTGAATTGTCCTAACTATTGATTATCGTTTACATCAGGTAGGGTTATTTATGGCACTTACCACTTACTGTGCTGGTAATGTAGCATACTACAAGTGCTGCATGAGGTAAGGAGAGCAGAGCTGTGATAGAGCCCTGCCCTTTTGCAGAGGAACCACAGAATTAGATGTTCATGTCATAACCCAGGGTCATGAGAACAAGTCTTAATGAGGAGTGGCTGAGGAAACTGGGGCTGTTTATCCTGGAGAAAAGGAGGCTGAGGAGAGACCTGATCATTGTCTACAGGTACCTGAAAGGAGGTTGTAGCATGGAGAGTGTTGGTCTCTTCTCCCAAATAACAAGTGATAGGACAAGAGGAAACAGCCTCAAGTGGAAAGGGTTGTCAGGCATTGGCACAGGCTGCCCAGGGAAGTGGTTGGATCATCATCCCTGGAGGTGTTTAAAAATTATGTAGCTGAGGATCTTGGGAACATGGTTTAAGGGTGGACTTGGCTGTGTTAGGTTAATGGTTGGACTCAATGATCTTACAGGTCTTTTCCAACCAAAACAATTCTATGATTCTATGACCCTAAAATTCAGGAAGCAAGGCCCTCTCACAGCCTTTGAGAATATTGCAACTCATCTAGTAGCTCACACAGCAAAGCAACTCCTAGGCAAATCTATCAGTTCAGAGGTGATATAGTTTCTAAACTTTCAGAAAGCTGAATATAGCTTTAACTACAACTCACTGTGCACACTTTATACACCATAAATCTAGAACTATGGTTAGCTTCTACAAAGCAGATCAAGAAAAAAAAAATGTATAAAGGTATTCCTAAAGGTATTCATGCTTGTACAGGAAGGTAAAATTGCCATTAGGGCTTTTACACTATACGCTATTACACTTCCTAATTTTCTGAGTCACAAGAAAAAGAGAAATCCAGTACTTTCAGTTTATTGGTTCTCTTCACACTCCAAGTTCAAGGTGATGGCCTTCTCCTGCCCTTAAGTTACAACTTATCATTTTAAGCCTATCTCCAGGAATTTACTTTGAAAACAGTTGTGAGTATACATTTTGAAGAGCCATTTTTTAAAAGACCCAACCTGACAATGTTTAACACACCATTTTTGGTACAATAAAGATCACAGGCAGCTGTGCAGATATCATTGGTAGCACTGCTGATAGAGGTTTATCTGGATAAGACCTAACTGTTCAACTTGCTACAAGTAATGGAATAAG
Source organism: Patagioenas fasciata (assembly GCF_037038585.1). Classification (NCBI taxonomy): domain Eukaryota; kingdom Metazoa; phylum Chordata; class Aves; order Columbiformes; family Columbidae; genus Patagioenas; species Patagioenas fasciata. The sequence goes on from NC_092521.1 coordinate 93,175,105, forward strand.
AAACAATGCACAGTTCTGTAAAATGTAACTCACTTTTGTGTTTTGTGCAATTTGCTTGGGCCCCAGCCCTACAGAGTGCGTACATATAACTTTTACACCTGACTAGTTCCACCAGTTGAGAGACAGTTACTCATGCGTATCATGTTAAATGTGAAAATAAGTGCCTGTAGGATTGCAAGGAACAATAATCTTGATGGGCAAATAACAAACATATTCCTCCATGGGGAAAAAAAAAAAAAGTGAACCTGCCATAATAGCTTCATCCGTGTAAATTTGGAGTACATACCACCATGGAGGTTGGCTGCAATCTTTCCAGTGTAACTCATTAACCTGCCATTAAAAGAGTATTCACCTCATGTTCAGTCCTTCAAAGCACTTAAAGGAAAAAGGATCTGGAATTAACTTTTATTCCCCTCCCCTGGAAGAAGGGCAAGGCATGCCTTATTTGTAAAATTTCATAAACATTAGAAAAAGACTGTAAAAAAAAAAAAATCTGTGACTGACCTATGGAATGTATTCATAGAGCACTCAGAATGCCTGTTGTTATTTTTCTGTCCACATTCATGCCATTAGACTGTAACTCCTCTTTGATATTGCATTACTCTCACATAAAAATAAACCAACTGTCCTGTAACATCAAAATTGCTTCTTTATTTCCCTGGGTACTTGCCACCTGCCGCATGGCTAACACTGTACTTCATAACACTTCTGGGTATTTCTGAAAAACCCACAATGCCACCAAAATGACTTCTAAATCTTTTCCTAGAGCTGGAGTTCATGAATGATTGCTAGTTTAGGAGTTACTAATGGGAGCCATTTGACCAAATGCAAACATTGTTTTCTGTTTCATGGGATTGCGCAGAATTTAAGACAACCTAAAACTGAGCCCACAGTTGTTGTTCTTGTATGAGTGTATCAGAGTCTGTCTGAAGACAGGTCCATAAATGAAACATCAAGCCATTTTTTTCTTCTTATTATCCTCATTAGGATAAGGTTAGATCACACAGAGGTCGTAGTACATGAAAAATTGCGAAGCATTGGATTAGATCCCTTCAATGGAAATAAAACCAGTACTTCCTAAATTCCTTCAGGAAACTCAAATAGGTGGTTCACTTGAAAATTGCAAAGCAACTGTCTGAACAAGTATAAGCTGTAATTTGTGAAGAATTTTAGGGTGATTTCCTTCCGTTAGTTTTTTAGTAAACCTCCTAACTAAAGCACTGCAACATCTAGATAAAGGAGTATAGGTCCTTGCAACTTTGAAAATAAAAGAATTTTACTTTCTGTGATAAAATGTAGGTTTTTTCCCCTCTTGAATCCCCCTACCCTATTATTTACTTCTATTTTAATATTGGCCCTTTACAGTAGCAAAAGCCACCCATAAGTTACCACAACACACAGGCTAACCAAACCTTTAACACTAAATCCAGAGATGCCTAACCTCTACTTCAGTGTTTTCTCTTTCTCTTTAAGATCAGAGAAGACCCTGTTTGCCTTCAAGCCTGCCTGGTTTCTTCCAGCCTTATTGGCTCATGTAAAAAAAGAAGATATGACTTCCTACAGTCCTGGGCTGTGACTCTGCAAGTCAGCTTGAAGATTGGAAAGACTGTGGTGCTTCTCGGGAAGAATATATATATTTTTTCATTTCTGCAGTGCAAGCAATGTCAGTAATGCTGCACAAGCAGATATGCGTCACTCTTAGAAGCGACTGTTTTTCAGAATTGATGCAGAAAATGCAACCTATTGTGATCTGTGTTTTAAAGATGTGTAGCAGAGGCTGATCAGCACTGTGTTTGCAGTCTGGAGGCAAACTCCTGTGCTTATACAGGCAAATTACAGATCTGGATGAACAGCAAGAGCAAGCCCTTCATTCCTGCAGGATTTTCTCTACTGCCATGTCCGGTTATATAAAATATGACATTCAAATGGGGGGAGGGGTGGGCCTAATCCTAGTCCAAGTTACGCATGCTTAATTTCAAAGTTTTATGCTTTGGCGCTGTCCACATTGAGACAGATACTGCGTGTTGCTCACTCTTCCTCCTCTTCACACATGTTTATCGCTGAGATGTAGTTGTACAAAATTGCATTAGAAAGAGGTGCTTTGAGAGACTGTATTCCCATTTCCTCCAGTAAAGCACAGTCATACGGACCTTGAAACAGTATAGTTTCTTTTTGTCTTTCCTATTCTTGGAAATGTTGGTTTATAATGGGTTAAAAGTCTGCTGCTAAGCATTGGCCATTTTAAGGTGTATTCTTCTCCCCTGCTGATTTGCCCTCTGACCTTCTGGGGGCCAGGGCGGCTGCAGACTTCATTTTTACTCTATTTCCTGGTCTCTCTCCTGGCTGTGCACTCAATGTTTCCACAGCAGATTAATGACAGCTAATAATATCTGATATATCTGGACATTGCCACATAATGAGTTGCAGTCCCACTGGGTGCCCAAAGTGTCACTACTAACAAATTCACCAGAGCTGCACATAATTAGCATGTAAAGGGAGTGATCATGCAGTAAATCTGGAGGGGAAGATGGATAGCCCATGAGGAAAAAATATAAGGAAAAAATACTGTTCTTAACACTCATTGGTAAATGTATGTTTCTTGCCATGAATATTTTCTTGATAACAAACTGTGGACAGGTTACCTTTACAGTAACATTATTCCTTCCACGGCTGATAGGCAGAATTTCATTATGCCACTGCTAATGTTACAATATTTCTGCAAAATGTCACCATATGTAAATTAGAAGAGGTTAGGGTTTCTGTCTTGGTTTTCTTTCAAGATGCACTGTCCCTTTCTGCTATGGCCTATTTCGCCCTTCTACAAGTTTACAGACACGCTAACATTGACCCGAACCTTGTAAAATAAAATCAGCACTGAAGGATCTTCCTTCTGAAATGGTCAAATAGGAATGAAGAAACTCAACACCTGACAGACAGAGGAAGAATACAAGAGTAGAAATAAGCTTACTTGGTGAGGTTTTATCAAAAGTATAAACTTTCCTGACACATCAGAAAATAACCAATAAATTAAAATGGGATGCAAGGACAGTGTGAGTTGCCTGACATGATCTGAAGACAGGTCTCTACTTTGTGACCGCCTGACTGCCCTTCACATGATAAGTGCTGCCTAGACTCTGGATATGTGCAGGCAAAGAGGCTTTCCCAGGAGAAAAGAGGTTGACAAGGAGCAGATGAATTGTCTCGATGGGCTTGAAGACTCTAAATGCGGCAGCTCTGCTCTAGTTTGTCATTCACTCCTCCTTATTAGAAACCACTACTCACCAATGCTAACGACTTAATTTTGGTTTGAGGTTGTGTCATTTATACGCCTTTTGCTTGTTTGACATCTGGGTGGGAACACTTGCATTTATGTGACTCCAACTCTGATGTTCATTTGAACAATTGCCCAAAATGTGGCTAATTCAAAATGCAAGTGGCTTTTTTTTTTTTTAATTATTATTTTGCTGAAGAGAGAGGCCTTTGGTCCCATGCATTTCAGCCTTTAAACTGTTCTTGTTCATAAGGCACTATTTCTGTAATTTGAGGAGAGGAAAGTTACCAAGGAAGTCTCACTTCAAAAAACAAACCCAAATCCCAACAAACAAACCAAAAATTCTGTCTATAACACAGACATTTTTCCATTAAAAATAATTATTTTGAGATGTGAAAAATTCATAAATGTTTATTCTAATATCTGTAGCCACTTTCTGCAGAGGAAGCACTTGGCCAGGAGAGCCTTGTAGTCCTCAGGCTGAGGACGCACCAGCTGACACAGAACCTGTACTATATCAAAGGCAGAAATTACCTTTTGTTTCTGATGCTGATGAGTGCTATCAATAAACCTGTTCACTTTTAAGAGTGTGAACTGCTACTCAGCAGTGCCAGGAACCTCCTTGGTTATAACAGTAGCTGCTGAATTTCTTGTTGGCTCATGAACTGTTAAAGAATCACCTTTTGGAGTCACATAACATTAGCTTTTATCCTGTTTTTTTTTTTGTTTGCTTTTTTTTGTTTTGTTTTGTTTTGTTTGTTTGTTTGTTTGTTTTTAATTAAAAAAAATAATTTCCAAACTGGATATTGCACAGAAAAGTATAAACCCTAGAGGCTGAAAAACAGTACAGAAGTGAGAATTTCTTTTAAAAATCCCACAAGTTTTGAACCTTGGCAATGGCAATCCTATTGTTTTTTTGAAAGAAAAAAAAAAAAAAACACAATCTTTAAACTCTTCCTGAAAAATAATACCTTTAATTTTAATCTCTTGTTCTATTGTCTTCTCTCTGAAATCCATAGGGTAACTCTCAGCACAATTTTTCTTTTCAAGATTCATCTTTTCACATAATTTCCTTTAAAAAAAAAACCAAAAAACCAAAAACAAAAAAACCAAACAAACAGGACAAGAAAGCTTATATTGTTTATCTTGTTTTCAATGAAAGAATGAAGCCCAGAGACTATCCAGCTCCCACAGGGGCCTTTTTTAATGCAATCTTAATGATAATTAACAGACAGTGATTGATAGCCAGTTCTGAGGTAATAGAAGACACAACTGTGCCACCCTGTCCAATTCACTCTTCGTGTTTTTTTTATGAGTCCTCCTTTATTTCTGTATAACATCAAATGAATGATTTGTCCAATTTGAATTCCACATTTAAAGTTCATCAGAAACACATTTACCAAATTGATCTGTCACCTTGGTGACTGGGATTTCATATCCTCACATTTAATTCTGTGTCAAGTTTAGGAAAGGCAACTACTTTTTCATTGCAAATGCAAGAAAACACTCGTATATATTTCCATATGTTTTGTAGGTTTTGTATTTCTACTGGAAGATGGGCCCTGACGCACTGAGGCCATACAGAATTTTATAATATGTCCATGTGGAATTTTGTTGAAAGGAACATGAGGTTTTTTTAGCTTAATTTCAAAATATTGTTGTTAGCATTGTAGACATCTCTAGGGGTATTTTTTATATGCAATGAGCTGGTTTACTACAAAGTCACCTTTGCTGAAAATCTCACAGTCTCACATCCAACTTTGGTTTTGTTAAATCTCACAGCATCCCATACATTATCTAGAATGACTGCATTAAACGACTGCGTTTTATCCGTTATTCTTAATATCCACTGTTTTAAATAATTGTTTCCATTATGCTGGTTGTGTTAGCCTTAAAATTTTATATATATATCATATCTGTTTTAAAAGCTTTTTGAAGACGACTTTTGCTTTACAAGGGAAATAATCTAATTTGAAATATTTGTGTTATGCAGAATATCTCATGGTTTAAATTTCTTCATCTGACAGGTGAATTCTCTCTAGTATTTTATCACTTGTTACATTTAAATGATATCATTTTAACTGCTTTTCTGAAAGACTTTCTTTTATTGGTTGAAAGAAAAATAAGTTCTTTTAGACACACAGCGTTCCCTTTACAGTTTCATTGCCCTTTCAGTGTGTCATTACACATAACAAAATGTACACACAATGCATCCCTTGGGAGTTGAAGCTTATATCATGGTGCAGTACTTTCAGAGTGTTTCATACCATTTGGCACCCTGAGGACATGTGAGGTGACACCACTGATCTCTCAGGAGGGACACCACTGATTTCTTACAGGTCTTGCTGATGAAAAAATTAGTCAATAATTATATTTTGTAAATTCTAGCAGCCTTTTTTTTTTCTTTCTCCCCCCATAAGACAGAGGTTGTGGTAAGACTGCATCTGCATATTCATTTTTTGCTTACCTTTATGCCCTCCTTGATGAGAGTAAGAAATCAAGTTCAAGCATCTTGTACTGAAGGATCCTTTGCCAAGTCAGGTGCTGCTAAGCCCTGACTACTACGTAGGACTTCCATGGAGGTCTATCAACAAGTTTCAATCATCTGTACAAGTTATTGCTTAGGGACAGGAGACATGTCTTTCCACCCAGGGCCTGCCTGCTGTCACTGAAGCATTATTTTCCAATAGAATCAATGATCATTTGACATGGGGGGGGGCTTCCAGCATTATGGTCAATAAACCTTCCCCACTATGAGAAGAACAGCTAGTGACCATGAATCATGCATTTAGAGAAGATGGGCAATACATAAGTACCTCCTTACGTCAATGATTTTTGAGGAATGCCTTCCTTCAGAATAAGCTGGGAAATGTTGGTCTGTGTACAAGAGCACATACCTCTGCCTCACACAGAAATGACATGGTCCCACTGCTTCACAAAAAATTACAAGAAAGTCAAAGGTGATTTTTTTTTTCTTCAACTGAAGAAAAAAACAGCAGCAATAAATGATTTTGTGTCAAAAGAAGACTTCCAAGTGACCTAAAATTAAACATTTGCTTCTCACAGACTGTGAGCAAAGCAAAGAACATGATGCACTGAAGTTGCGACACTGAAGCTGGGAGATGCACTTTTACCCCCCAGCCCTCTGACTGGCCCCTGGATTCAAACCCGTCTTCCTGCTGAAATAAGTTGAACCAAAAGCCTCCTGCTCTCCTCAGGAAGGGGTCCTGGCCACCAGATAATAATGTATTTCCACCTCTGTGTACAAGGCCAGGGGGAGGAGATCATTATTCTTAATTTCTCCTGTGGAAGCACTGCCACCTATTACCACAGAGAGCACAGTAGCCACCCATCTGGAGTCCTGCTTTGACACTGGGCCAAATTCAGCTTTTTTTTGCAGAATGAGAAGCAGCACAAATAGGAGAGGCTGAGGGATACTACACCACTTTAAAATGTTACAACAATTCTGACATGTTCTGGGCATATGGGTGACTTAAGTTCAAAATCCATGGGACAGAGGTACAAAAGCAACTGAACTCTTCCAAGTCTTGATCTCTGTGATGCTGGAAAAGTTGAGGTGACAAGCAGCTCTATCCCCTGCATTACTGAAGTTTAGTATGAATTTCTTTCATCAGAGAAAATGACTGATGAACATGTGTTATTCATGAATCTAACACAAATCAGTGCCTTTCGCCAGGCTTGCTCCAAATTTTATGTACATCCAGTTACCACATCTGTGTAAGTAACATCAGGGACATATAGTAATGAAAAGAATTATGTGATTATAAATCATCTGGTATCTGACACAACCTGATATCTTCAAGACAATCAGGAATTACATGTTGCATCCAGGACTTACTGAGATAATGATAGTTTTCTATTCTATGGTGCTTGCTGTGTGCAAAATAAAGTCTGAGATAATTTAAAATCTAATGCCACAATATAAAAGACATACTTAATTTTATGCTAGTGCCCCATTATAAAACAAAATAACAACTAGACCAATCTTCCAGGTCCCGTGTTGACCTATTGCTTGCTCTCAGCAAGGCAGACGTACAAATTTGTGCACTTGCTGATTAAACACCTTTGTGTTTTAATACTTTTACTGCTTCTAGTGGAGTCATGTGCCAAAGTGCTTCTTAGCTGGAGACTGGATTTACAACAAACTTGGATCAAAATCCATTTGGTGGGTTTCAGGACAGAATCTAATTTACCTGTACAAGTAGTCAGAGCTCATCCTTTACAACAGAATCATGACTGCTTGCTTTGCTGTTTAAATCAAGGTCCAACTTTTCCACTCAACTCTTAGGTCCACAGAGCAAGGAAAGATGAAAGAGAAGGAGCTTAATTTCATAGTGTCTTGTATCTTGCTAATTTAGAAGAATATGTTTGAAGATTTGGATCAGGCCTGTTCTCATAGGTCCTACTGCATGTGCCTGCCATGCAGGCAATGGAAATCTAACCTGCCAGCTGTGGATAACCGGGAGGAGATGAAGAAATCTGTGACCCCCATTTGATTTGAGTGGAGATGTTCCTTCAACTACATGTACTTGAGACAAACCAGAAAACTGAACAACACACAAATTCCATGTCACCTTCTCTGGAAAGTTTCTTTTCAAAACAGAAGTATTTAACAAAAACATTTCCTCTTCTTCTAATTTTAGATACAGCAGGAAAAGAGCTCTCCTATTTGAGGCAGGATGCTTTCAGGATTGTACAAATGTCTGTTTCAATTAATGGGAACAGAGTTTATTTCTGGAGAAAGACCTACCTCCTTTTGCCCCACTGAGTTTCAGATGAGATTTTCTAATGCAGTTTGAAGGCTATTATCAGGCAAGCAACCAGCCTCTTTCCAGAGTGGACAAATTAACTGATTAAAAGCCCCGCTAGTGTCATGACTCTGTATAACTAATTCTATTCTTACTGGGCATACTGCTTGGCAAAATATTATCTGGTTAGGTCCAGATGCTCAGGCCTCCCTGTTGTTATATCTGTTTGTATAGGCACTGATTAATTTTGAGCCAATGTTACTTCACCAACACATTATATAGGGGAACTAGAAGAACAGAAAACAGTCCCTACTGAACTTGGTGATTCATCTAAACAAGTTTTGTTTCAGTAAAACAAAATTCATACCAGTCTGCACCCCAATTATCTCATACAAATCTGCCATGATTTGTAGTTACATTATTGTTTTAAATTAATCCATCTGTGAATTACAATTGTCTTGTTTAGTCTGGTCTAAAAAAAAAAGAGTAAAGCTTTCAGCCATTTATAATAAAAGCAAAATGACTAAAAAGACCTACTTTTTTTTTTTCTTTTTTTTTAGTTTGCATTAATGAGTTCATCCCAAAATATATATGCAATAATATAGGAAATTAAGTTATAAATGTAGGGATGTGCTCCGAGTCACCATAAAAATCTGCATGCAAATGCACAATAATCACAAATCTACATTATTACAATATTAAAAAATACCTACAATTAAATTATCATGTGCAAATAATCATAATGTTATTGGAAACTCAATTATTGTGGCAACCCTTGTCGGGGAATTAGCAGGCTATGGCAAAGGCAAGTCAGACCTGAATTCATCAAATATATATTATCACAATATTACATGTTCACTTCGATTCCATGCAAAGACAAACATCCTCACTCACTAGTATCTGCTCAATGCATTTGTATTATTCATGAACAACTCTGTGATCTATTATACATACAAAACTGATTGTACGCTGCTTGCCGGAGGCTACAATGCAGAGACACAGAATTAATTTTATTATATACACATGCATGATAATTGTGTAGAATTCGGTCAAATATCAAACTCTGCTCCTGTGCTCCATTATTTTATTTTCCAAAAAGAGGTCTAAGGTCAGCAGCAATTTCTCTTTGGTGACAGTGAAACTCTTTGTCATTTAGAGTAGAAAGTTCCTGGGTACTAATGAGCCTGGAGCTGTGATGAATGGTCACACACTCCCTTTCCTCTCCAACCCCCACTCATCAAAGGGAAAATGTAACTTTTATTGAGATTCTCAAGAATTCCTTGCCTCTCACGCACACAGAAGTCACTTTGGGCTGTGGACTTAGAGACTTGATTTGTCAGAGATGGAAGCAACTGTTTTATTTGTTTTGGAGACTTGGATAAAATTGTCTGAGAAGATGATCAATAGAAATAAGGAAACTTGTTTGCAACTTTAGTTTCATTCCTGTAGAAATTGCTGTTATTTTCAAGACATTTAAGTAAACACTCCAGAAATATTTTCATAGGACCATCTTCCCTGCTACAAATTTTCTTTAAAAACAAACAACTACTTCCCCCTTTCTTCAACAGCAAAAGAGACTAGGCCTTTTTCCTCATCTCTCAAATCTTGCAATGTTTTGCCAAAAAGGCAAAGATTAGTACCATCCAAGACACTGCAATTGGTTGAAGACACAAGGAGGTAGAAATGCATCAAACTTGAGAAAGGACTTGAGCAAGGTGTTCCACCTCAAAGTTCAGGTTTGGATTCAAGTGTAATTAAAAGTCACCAGAACACTCTGCTTCAACATGTTTCAGTTTAGGCTTAGCATGTTAGGGGAGTAAGTAGTATGCACAAATTAGGGCAACATTAACTACTGTGAGTCAGCATCAGAGATGGATATCAACCCCCACATATTGCAGTTACATCAAGACCCCTTACCATACATCTAGCCCAATAAATCAAAAGAGTTGTTTTGGGAGAAAGAAGTAGCGAAATGTCCCCTTTAACCATGCAAAAACCTGCCCAGTGTGCCATTCTCCATGCTGCACTAAAAATCAAGCCCTGAAACATCTTTCTTTGTATTTCCCTTCACTCCAACTCTCCATCTACCATTCAGGCTTTTGGCTTTCACACTCATCTGAATCTCTGAGCTTTAGAACTGAGGAACATTCACTCCTTGCCCAGTGCATTCAAAGTATGGTCCCATTCAAGCATATACAAAACCTGCTTTTGCATGAGGTGTACACCAAGGCATTTATATTCTAAATTCATAACATTTATAGAAATAAACCATAAAAAGGACTCTGAAGGGTTTCTCTAAGTCTACTTGCAAACCAGGGGAGTTCTAAACAACCTCAACTTTAAATCTATCTTTTCTATACTTACATCATGCCCAGAGTCCATAATTTTCATAGTTCTGAAAACAATGTAGGATGATCCACATTTAGTAGTGCATGGCTTGTAAGTTTACCAGAAGATCATAGATTTGCTATGAATTGGTAAAATCATCACTGTCATAAGGTATGTGATAGACGCAGAAGAAAATATCAGGAAAGAAGAAGTGAAAAAATCCCCTGTATAACATGTGGCTTCATCACAAGAGGTAAAAAGTGAACATGTTAGGCTGGGCTGTTTATCTTAGCTGAGTCATAGCCATCAACTACAGAAACAGCAATAACACATCTCTGACCAGTCTCCAGAGCAGCAGTTTTGCTAACTGAAATGCTACACAAGACCTGTGAGTTCTTATGTACAGATATAAAATTTCAGTTATTCAAGTTTGTACCTCTCACCAGCACTAAACCCCTGAGGTTTGAGTTCAGATAAAAATACAGATTTTTAAGAAATTTAGTTGAACTTCATGCAAACTACCAAACCCCTTAACCATGTGAGGAAATTGAACAATTTGAGAGGATATACTGTCGGAACGATAAAGGACTCAGCACTCCGATTCAATGTGAATCACGCAAAAGCCATTTATTACAGAAACATGTTTCCTTATATACGCAACTGTTCTCTAATCACGAATCCACGCTCCAAGCATGGATTCGCTAAATGAGTATCATGGGTAGTCCACACGCTGGAGCCCCCACCGATGATAGGTCCAACGACTCATGCCATGCTGAGGCCCTGTTAATGAAGAAACGCCCCTCTTTCTCACAGCAGATTCTGTTCTCAGCTTCTCAAAGTGGCCTTGAGATTCCTTTGGGCCTGACTAATTCAACAACATATCTCCTTCTAAAGAAACCCCTCCACAATACACTTTTATTAAACCTGAGGCTGTTGCTCTGCCTGGTATGCCTGAAAACACCTCCGTGCGTTACTCATGGCATTTTGGCACTTTCCCACTGCCCTTCAAATGCTAAAACACACAAAGAAAGAAACATACATGCTAAGCCATGTTTTCCAAGCTTGTAAAATAAATTAATTTTTAAAATCATGTAGCTGTTAATTGGTTTGCTCTGCTCCAGTTATTAGCAGCCACACTAGAATCACCAGCTAAACAGCAAATTTTTGAAAAGACCAAAGTTATTTCCTCAGTTAACATTTATTTTGCATGTATCCATAAAAGTGCTACATGGAAAGAATGTGAACACACACAGAACAACTCTTGACTTCATTTTCTTGCCAACTATCAGACATCATTGCTCATGCACATATCTTTTGGTATTTAATACTCATAGTCCAGAAGTATCTACTGATGCCAATTGGGATCAAGAAATTTTATGAAGTGTTTGCTGTACAAAACATTGTCACAATTCTGCCACAAAGCATTTACAGTTGGATAGGCTGACAACTCAACTAGTGCTGCACTGTATATTATGTGTGAACTATTTTTTGTTATTCTAGTCACCTTTAAATGCAAATTTTACACTACAGGTAGCTCTGTGCAGTAATAGAGGGCATTCCACTTCTTGCAAAAAATCCAGGACAGTACTCCGGCAGCTACCAAGGCAAAATAGCTATTTTGTCTTACCAGGTCTTTTTTAAAATCTTTTTGTGCCTATATTTCATTTCAGTGGAAAATTCAATGATATGATAGTATCAATCAAGCTGAACCTAATTTAGAAGATAATTATTCTTCAAACAAAAAATGTTGGCTGAAATCAACAAGAGTATACATTTTGACTGAAATGATTTGACATTTGATTTCAAAATTTTTGAGATGTATCCCTTCTCCAACACTTCTTTCCCCAAGAGAGACAACATGCTTGCATTTGATTTAACTGAACATTTACTCTTAACCAATGACAAAACAGCTTTCCTAGTTAATGAAGTACAAAAAAGTAAGAAAAAAAAGTCAAATCTTCGCATGGCCCTATTGGTCACAATCCACCTTCCTTCTTGGGAGATATATTAAGACAGAAAAGGTTACCTTTGAGGTAAGTTTAGGAATCAAGCCTTCTTTGAGAAACCTGCATTACTAACAGGGAACAGCTTTCCCAAGTCTGAGTGGAGTGCTGGATGGGATCAGAGCTCAGGAGTAATGTCTCCTGGTCACATGCGACCCCCAGCTCTCTTCTACAGCTCACTAAAGGCCCCTGTCAACCCACATCCCCCAAATGAGGCAGCAGAGGATGTTTCTTCAAATATCCCCTTGATGCCAAGGATGTTTCTATGGTAATTCTGCATGCAAAGTTACAGGCTCGTGCTGCATGTGAGGCTACACCAGGGCCCAAGGAGATGAATGAACCCATCTAAGGTTGTGCATACCCAGGGGGCTGCCATAATTTTGGGTGCGCAGAAATACAAAGACGGAATAATGACAATGTTGTGCTGCACTTCAATTGTTGAATTACTTCAATACCTTGCTCACAGATGTGTGCATGTGAATCTAATCAACCAAACTCCTTGCAGATAGCAGAGATTATTTTGAGATATTTTTCTGGCTTCTGCTACAGAAAAAGAAGCACCAGCCTTTCATAACCTCTTGTATAAAGGGATGTCTGTGTGTGCATACATACACAAACACACACCCTCTCTACATGCACAAAAAAAGCTGAGGATAAAAGGTTTCCTTTCTAGAACACATTTTTCTCAGAAAGATAAGACTTCTAATAACAGACTTGCTTTTTCATAAAGAAAAAACACACCAAAAAACAGTTTGATTGTTCATGTACCTAAACATTTACAACAAAAAACAACAGGGGAAAAGTAAAGGTGGCACTATCAGAAATAAATATATGAAGAAAATGAGATTGTTACATGTCCCTCTAAATGCTAGAAAAGGAAGCTTTTCAGAATATTTTCTTCATGAATTATTTTTTGCTTCAGATCCTAAACCAGCACATTCAACTATTCAATTTCCTGTTCAATAATAGGGACTCACATTGCCTTTTAAACGCATACAAAAAAGTTGCATCTTTTTGCTTTCATTTTCTCTGTGTGTTTGTTGCATACTGACATCAAATTCCCTCCAGGCATCCTAACCTTGCAATTGGAGAAACAGTGCTCTAGGGTTTTCCGCGTGTCTAATACACCTGGATAAAAAACGCTAATTGTCACCAACTTCCATTAAATGACAGCAGTAAGGCACAAAACATGCTTGATTTGCAGACACTAGTGCTACTGGGAGTTAGCAGCAGATTAATAATTGTGCAGACCTCAAACATTCCCCTGGCACTGCCAGTCTTGGTTTCCAATGTAATGCCAGATTATGAGGCCTTTCTTTTTAGCTTGCTTTCCTAAGGAAATAAGGCTTAGGCAGTTGCACTGTCTCCCTGTGCACGTGTTTAACTCTCCTACCTTCCCACAATAATTTCTGGTCAATCTGAATGCATTTTACAGGAAGGCAGAGATCACAAATGTACAATGGCCTCAGCAGTTTCGTGAAACAGGCAGCTAGTTAGACATAATAAAGCCTGAGCTCAAGTGTTTCAAATATCCTGATTTTCTAGATTCAGGTATTCTTGGTGACAAACTCTAATTTTGCTCGAGTTTTGTTAGCTCTGAAAGCAGAAGGCAGATGTGCCATTTCACATATTCAGCAGGCAGCAACTCTTGCATCTGACCACCTTTATAGATCATGTCTCAGACTAGGTTCCCAGTTTTTGGGGTTTTTTTGTGTGTTTTTTTTTTTTTTTTTTTTTAACAAACCTATAATCCAGACACCCTATTTCAGCTTGAGGCCTTGAATGCGTTTCAAGAGGCAGCTCTTGCACAGATACAATCTTGCTCTGGTTTCCTTCAGATAAGTTCAGGAACCAACACTTTACCTTCCCCTTTCTTCTTGCTCTGCCTCTGCTGCTGTTCCCTCTCTGCTCTCAGCACATGTGGGCACGTACTCTTGGTTATGTGGACACCACCCCTATGGCATGCAAGCAGTTCACTGATGGCTCCAGTGGCATTACAAAGCTCATTTCTGCGTGCAGCAACACGATTATGGCGAAGGTGAGGTCGAGGTTGAGCGAATGCGTTTCAACACTTCTTTCTTGGTATTAATTACTGTGCCATAGCACTCCTGCAATCTGGCCTGCTGCTGCTCCAGCTGCTTGTGCAAGCTTCTGATGGAACGCAGCAGCAGAAGCCGTCGATACATGGCTAGCTGGAGACGGTACTTCTCCTTTTCCTCCTTTTTCCTATTTTCTAAGGCTTCTGTTACTTTTGCAGTCTTCATCCAAATTGTTTGGCTCAGACTACAAGGGGCTGTATTGCCCTCAGCATCGCTCCCTGCCTGTGTCATGTGGGAACCCGTGCACCTGTGGTAGCCCCCGGGGTTGGTCCCAGGCAGGGCAGCGACCTGTGGGGGCTCAGTGGCCCCATCCAAACTCAAGTTGTCATCACAGCAGGGGCTTTTGGAGCACGAGGAGGCAACGGCAACAGGCTGCAGATCACAGACTGCTGGGAGGTACGACAAGCCACCTAGTGATGCATTTACAGCTGTTGTTTGATGCTCAGCCAACCCAGAGGTTGTCCTCTGTGCCTGACCACCACTAACCATCTTTGGGCCAGCAAGGGCTTTTGCCTGGGCCATGGCCTTGCTGGAGAGGACGGACAATCTTTCGGGCACTGCTGAGCTTCCCTTGTCTTCATTAAGGCTGGCTGACAAAGGGCTGGCAGAGTGACCAGAGGATGTTGTTAAAGCATCACAATTCGGAAATGGGTCTTCATTGTTATTTTGGATCTCCTCTTCATCTCTTGATGTTACACCTACTGTCTCAGCCATTTATTGCATGAGTTACAGAAAGTTTCTGTGGACAGAAGGGAAGCAAGAGGATTTCATTTCCAGATACATACACACAGAAGCCCAGTGCAGAGTGACATTTGAAGAAAGAACCTCTTTTTATACTTAAGCAATGGACCTATTACTTTTCTAATAAAGCACAACCCTTGGGTCACTTCAGGCCATTTTTTGTGATTTGGATTAGATGTTCTTTGAGACACAACATTAATCCAATAATAATTAAAATGATATACTGTACTATTAACATTCTCAAATCTTTAAAGGCAAGTGATCTATCCCTGCAGCAGTGGCTGTGCTGACTAATTAAACAGAACACAGTTGTAAATGGGCATTGTAAGCACTTCTCCTATTTAAGAACACAGCTCTAACAAGTGTGGTTTGTAGAGATGGGCAAGTTACCAGGACTGATCAGCTCTAAAGGGAGGTGGATGTACCACAAACAGCAGGCTGCATTTAAATGTCCTCTCCAAAATTCATCTATCAACTACCAGTTTATTTACAAGGCTACCTTTCCCTCTCCTATTAATTCTAACAGTAAGGCTATATTAACACTACGCTAGCCATAGACAGGAAAAAGAAACCGAACACTTACCGAGGTTACTGGGGGAAAGGAAAAGAGTTACAGTGCATTGTGCCTGTGTGTCATGTTTTCTTGAATGTGAGTCAGCACAATCTGGAACAGAAACATCACGGTGCTGGAGCAGCAACAGCATTACGCTGTTCCACCCAGCAACAACACAGTCAGTCCCAATCACAGAGGAGTGCAGGGCTGGTTTCTTCCCCCCCTGCAAATGGATATTCCTCCCTGGCATCCAGCTTTTGTGTCATCTCTGAGCACTAAAAAAAAAAAAAAAAAAACAGGGTTGGATGACACCTCTTGTCCCATTGCAAAAACAAACATACCCGATCCACTCATTCTACAGAATGATAATATCTGTGGCCCTTCTTGCCCCTGCCAGTCAGCAAGGAGGTAACACAGCATCCAAAAGAGGGTGAGTTGTTCTGGACTCCAGTGTACATATATTTTCCTTCAGAGAAAATAAACTTGGATAAACTTTAGCTGCATGAACACACTAATAAAACATGAAACAAGCTTTCAGCATCAACCAAATGCAAAGCACAAAGGCAGCAGAAGCTTTAGATTTAAGTGCCTAATGTGCATGTGTGTTTAATTAAGCTGGCCTAATCTTTAAGAAACAGCTCTACATCCAACTAAAGTGTCTCACAGGACAATAAACTTTATCTACACCTTTGATGTTCAGAAAAGCTACCTTCAGCATCCTCTCCTGATTGTAATGCCAGGAACAAAATTCAGAGATAGGAAATTCACAGATCATCTATCTGCATTTACTTCAATTAATTTACCACAGGGCTCCAGTTGCCCCAAGACTTCCTCTAGTCTATGCAGCTAATATAAATAAAAGAAAGAACCAATCCAAAATACTATCTAGAATCTTCCTGGAGCTGTAAAAGAATGAGGGTAGATCCTATCTCCATGTCTCTACATACTGCAATACAGATAATAATTTCTTACTTTTCATCTGTACTATCCTTCTTTCTGATGAAGCTGTTAAGATTTACTTCCAACCCTGAACACATGAAGCCCAGTTAACATAAATTCAGATTTGTACCCTGAGGTCTAACTTGAATGTATTTTCTGGTGCAGCAGATATTTTGCACTGCATTGGTAAAATAAACTAAACCTGCTGTGTTTATGTGCCAGATCATGCTGCAGATTATATAAATAATACTAGGAAGATATTAATATCCAGTGAGTTAATAAACTCTGCAAGTTTGTATCTTGGTGACTCCCATTTATCTGAATCACAAGTTACGGTAATTGAAGAATATGGAATTCAGATAACAGGGATTTTACATTATCACACACTGGAAAGGTTCATTGTAATACAGCACATGTATAGAGTCTTTTAGTTTTGGTTGCTCTCCTCTACAAAGCACTGCAGGCATTCCTTCCCACTACGAGAACAGTGGATGGGTGCTAGGTAGTATACATCAATACTTTTCTATCAGCAATAATATTCTGTTCCTTACTTCTACCCTTGTAGCAATTTGCTGCAAAATAACTACTTTGTGTATTTGTTTGTTTTTTAAAGTTCTCTGCAGCTTTACTTCTTTCAGCAAAATTTTACAGTCAGTGCTGTTTGAAGAGAAGAGGACAGCATGAAAAAGTGGTTTTGTACGCCAAATTAGTCTCATAAAAATAATATTAATTTTTATAGGTGTGGATCTGGATGGAATAAATACCATCTGATACAATCAACTAAACAATACCACTACAAACACTCAAAAGTAATTTAGCTAGATGGCTTTTCAGAGAATACTATGACTTCAGCTGTCATCTATGAAGTTTAATAGCAAAAGAATATTCAGTCCATGGACTTAGAGATTAGTCAAAACAGGAATACTGTCAAAGATGCATATTTATTATTGCTAAAATTCAAGTGCTATTTATGGCTAGGGCTGCATGCATATTTCTGTTATTACTCCTCCTTCAGTTGTTTGCAACTTCCTAAAATCTCACCTAGAGCATCAGATGGAAATTTTCTAGATTCAGCTACTGCCTGAAGGTGAATATATATTGAATGCTTCAGCCAAAAATATTGAGATGCTCAAGTACGAAAGCAAGAACAAAAACAGTCTTATGGCTTGGGAGACTTATGGAAACCTTTCAGGAGAAAGGCCCCTTGTGTAATTGCCAGACTGGGGAACAGGGAACAAAACCACAGTTCATTTCCAACTGAAACATGTAAGTTCTTGTTCTGAGATGATACAGGAATTCTTCTTTTGACTGAGACACTTACCTTGACAAAATGACTCCTATAGTTTAGCTCCCTTTTATTTGCAATTCAACAGCTTAATAAAGGGATCTGAAAAAACCTTATAGTATTCTCTTCTGCAAGAGTTTGCTGTTCCCACTGAGAACCTGTTAAAAGCAGACTTTGTTCGATGTCTCTTGCTCACTCCTGAACTTGTTTTCCTTGGCAACATTTGTGGGAATCTTTCCAGGCAAAAGCTGCTTCAGATTTCACAGTGAATGCATTTGTCAGTCCAACAAACTGAGAGTGTCAGGTAGGTAAAATGACAGCAAAAACGTCTCCAGTTGAAGTTCATTGCATTTTATAACCACCCACTCACAGGTAGATGTGACTGCAGCAGTTTGAAGGTGTAGGCCATGGAGGAGGCACTGCCAAGCTGTCAGTCTGCCCCTGCTGGTAGGACTCAGGTGGAATGAGGGCTTAGCAATCACCGTTATGTCTTGAACAGCAGCAGGGAAGAAATGGTCATGGGACAGCCCCTGCAGAGTGAATGACAATTATTTCTCCTTTCTCTGCTAATAATAATGCCCCAGTGTGGACAGACGTGAGGACAGGAAGGTGCTTGGTCTTGTTTTTTGTTAAGTAGAAATGTTTCACTGAAGTTCAAAGCATAACAGCCAAACATACTTACGAACAGCATTAGAAGGTGAAAAGTATTGGTGAAGATCTGTTGTAAAACTATGGCCTGGGAAGCTATGTTGTTCTGTATTTGACTTTGGGGAGTACTTTTAACAAAGTAGTAAAAAAATATCCTATTACACAGTAGTGTAATTCCATATTTTATATTAATTGCTCTTCAAGATGAAAAGCCTTATTCTGTCTGTTAATGTACACACTCACATGGCCTCCTGCGAAATCAATGAGATCCATATGTGTGCATCTGAGGCCTAAATTTTTCCCCAAAGATTCTTTAAAATCCTTTCACAAGGCAGTAAGTCACAGAAGAAAGTCATATGTTCCCTTTCTTCTGTCTCCATATCCAAACCAGACACAAGTTATTACAGGCTGCGCTGCGTTATGCTGGACGGTAACGGTAACCCAAGAGGCCATTGGCCATGCAGGGATTGCCATTCTCCTCTCACCCTCATCCACACCTGGGCATTTTTGCGTTCTTTTTACACCAGCAGAGAAACAAGAAATGGAGCCCAGCTCCATGTGCAGCCCACTGATGATATAAAGAAGTGCTCTAGATATTTCAGTGGCAGGAAAAACACAATGTGACATCTCAATGGCTTTCAGATGGAAGGAAATTAGGTATCTGCAGTGCAATCAAGTGTGCAGATAACCTGGAAGCTTTTAAGAAAAAGCGGAGTGGATACATGATTTTACCCGTGGGGAAAGGTTCAATGGCTTCAAACATGAAAAACCAGGGATTCCAGTCAACTTATTCATATTAAGGGTAAAAATACCAAAACAATCGGCCATGACTGGCAAAAATTAGCAGGCTTGCTGCCACTCTCGACAGAACTGTCTATCAGAGGTGCAAATATCTGAAGGAGTAGCTCAGACAACGTTCAGATTAAGGTTGAGTTGAGTGTGTAAGATCTGAAATCTCAAAACAGCAGGTGCCAAAGTGATCCAAACACTAGGAAGTGCTAGATGACAGCTCTCACTGCAATATTCCAGCAACCCTACTCCTAACCCTCCTTAGCCTTAAATATTCCCAGGGAGAAAAAATGAAAAATATACTTATATGGGTTTATAAAGATATTATAAAAGCAGAACGTTTGATTTTCCTCAAGGCAGCAGCTGTTCACTCTACCATCTATGTGGAAAGCATTGGTTTATGATTTGAATAACCGTTAACTGTGTAAAAGGATAACGGCATCGATGCCTAAACCGGTCTAAGTCCACATTCCTGCCAACAGGTCCATGAGCTGAGTTGTTATGCTGAAACAGCCACAAGGAACTTTCTAAAATCTTGTTGTGAACTCAGGGATCTACTTCACCTCACACAATAAACAATTAACATTGGCACAGAGGACAAGTTGGAAAGTGAGGACCCACAGGCAAACACATGTAGCTGGGATTTTGTTTGATTATCACCCATTGGGGCAGACAGATCTGTATTGGGCAGACCCAATGGGCATCAAATGGGTCAGCACATTGCAATGAGGAGCAAACTCTTTCCATTTCTAGAGTGGGTTAATGATGCTTCCCAGTGGACACATAAAGGCTTGCATGATCAAGATGTCTGCAGCATATGCTCTACAAACTAGTAAGGGGGCAAATGGAAATCTTTATATTGACTTCAAAGAAACCCATGAATCTTGGAAACTGCCAGTTTACCTCACTCATTGTTTCTTCTTTCAATTGAGAGAATACACTTATGTAAAAATCGTCACCATTGTACTGAAAAGGAAAATCTGATTAAAAACTGAAAAAAATGCTAGATTGCGAAAAATATCTTCTGTTACATATTAAGTGCAAAGGAAATTTTAAAATATCAGAAAAGTTTTGATTTTTTTCACCATAATAAAGTGAAGACTGTTTTGTGGCAGCAAAATTAAAAGTGGCTTTCTTCAGTGTGATGTTTCTACCTCTTTTTATTTTAAATCTCAGTTTTGCCTATCGTATTGTTCAGCAAAAAATAAAGTGTGGGAGGGGAAGAAAAAAAAATGCAACAGAATTTTAAGTAGGAAGATCGTATAACCTGAGATGCTATTACACCCTTCCTATAGAAAAGTGACTAAAAATTCTTCCTGCAGAAAAGATGGTACTTGAAGTATATTTGAATAACCTCCAGCGTTAAAAGATTTAAAAGTGCTGTTCATATATTGCAGGAACTCCATGCCTAGGAGGTAAATACTGGATTACCCAACCTAGCTGTTAGGTTTCAGATGTGAAAATGAGTATGTAGACAACTCGCGTGTCTAGTTACAATTCACATCCGGTATGCATTGAGTGAAAAATCCTTTCTGCTAAGGAATATGTAAACAGACTGTGTAATTTTTGATAATTGATGCTTATGTTTGCTTTCATTTTGACACCTGATCATAACTGACAAACCAATGGCTAGAAAACTTTAAGCTGTAAGAATAATAAACAGAGCACTGTGAGAGATAGGGAAAAAATCAAACAAACACATACATAGAAGGAAAACTTCAGGAAGTGGGGCTAAGCCACAAATGGATAGACAAATAATCGTTTGGTTGTTTCATCACAACTTAAAAGGAACTTACAGAGCTTTCCAAAAGACAAGTGCATTTTTTTAAAGTAACAATATCAAATGCTTTAAAAAATGTGCATTTTCTGCCTTAGCTGTTAAATCAGAATGGTATGAGGGGAGAACATTAAGAAAATTGCATTCAGTGGAAAAATTTTTGTGAAGAAACAGTTTCAGATCAAGCTGAAAGAAAATATAAACATAAAAATTGTATGCATTCATGCTGTTTG
The DNA here is from genome assembly GCF_037038585.1 of Patagioenas fasciata. Lineage (NCBI taxonomy): Eukaryota > Metazoa > Chordata > Aves > Columbiformes > Columbidae > Patagioenas > Patagioenas fasciata. Next base: position 93,196,540 of record NC_092521.1, read on the forward strand.
AGCCTAACCATTTCTGCAAATCTTAAATTGACTCACAAGGAGCTTAACTCTACAGATCAATATCAAGGACTGAAAAGACTACATCTACAAACACCTTCTCAAAAATTCTACTTTCTCATTCAGTACACTATGGTGCATAGCCCACTGTGGTTTTTCCTACATACCCAGTTTCCCCAAAAATAAGACCTACCCTGAAAATAAGCTCCAGCATGATTTTTCAGGATTTTTGAGGATGCTTGACATATAAGATCTACTCCAAAAATAAGCCCTAGTTAAAGTTCATAAAAAAGTCAATTTAAATACTGTCCAGGCATGTAGAAAAGTAGGTATCTTTTGGAGCAAAAATTAATACTAACCCTGTCTTATTTTTGGGGAAACAGGGTATCAACCGTTGCATATATCCAAAGAAATCCAGCTTTACTTACAGTGTCTACATAGGCTCACCCGCCATCTGTGTTGTCCATGCACAAACACAGAGTAAACAAACAAACAAGCGAACAAACAAACCCAAATGCTTTCCCCAAGCTTACCTGGGGCTGAGAAGAAGGTCAGGTTTGCTCATTCTGTAATGCCTTTGAAACTGCTAACATAGTCAAGATGGATGAGAGTGAGTAGGATACAAGCTTGTCTGTCAGCAAAAAAACATGATCTCAGCAGTATGTAGTGTAATTGATCTAGATCTCAGTTACAGCAGAATTAACACACTCCAAAAGGGAGAGAAGACCTATGGACCACTGGGTTTGTTATACTTGACCATGTTCTTAATTTTCAATGTAGGCATTGCCCAGCAACCTGGATTTTTGCAGCCTGCTTCTAGTGGTTAGTACAGATAATTCTTTCACATGAGCAGCTTCATTTTTACATCCAGAGGCTCTTTGCTGAGTGTCTGTCAAAGTCCAATTCATTACTTGCAGAATTATCAGCTAAAATCCTATCACTTTCCTGTAAGGAAAATTTTTAAGAGATTAGAAAGTAACAGAGAAAAGATAGATACATACAATTAATGAAAAATAAGCCTCCAAATGTTTGAAGGTTTATTTTAGAGATATGAATCTACAGATACTTATTTCTTAAAGGAAGAAGAGATATGGAGTCCAATTTTTACTTGATTGAACAGAGGACAGGCTAAGAAAGAAGAATCTGACATACCAATCCCACTGAAGTCTCAGGCTGAACAGAAGAAATAATACATCCTTCTCAGAAACAGCAAACATAGTTAGATTCTGGATGTTAAAATTAGGTAACGTTTCCTTGTACCACTTAAGTTTCTGGCAGTTCTGCCTGCTCGAACCTTGAACCCCTGGTGAACCTCCCTGAGCCCCAGGCAAAGGTCCTACTAGAACTCCGCTGGCACATGTCCCAAATCCTGCTTGTACTCAGCAGACCCTAGCAAGCAGTCATTTACTCTAGAGACAGCAGGCCACAATTTTTCCCTCAGTCATGCCTCCTTGACATCTACCTGAAGAGCATTAAAAGGACACAGAGCAAAATCATTGCTTACTATCAATGTATTGTTTGCCAGCTTGCAAGCTTTCTCCCCATTCTTTCCCCTCTGCTAAGGCACCACTAATACCACTTTAGTGACTCCAGAAGAGAACCTAACCCTTGGTGGAGGTATTGTCTAATTAAGATTTTGAGAGCATTAAGCAAAAACATTGTGTTTGACCTCACACTAGGCAAATTACTCACAGTTCCCTGCTTCCCTTCTCAAGATTGTCTCGATAACAACCATTGCCAGTAGGGATCCGAGACAAGTGAGTGCAGCAAATAAATAAATAAATGGCTACATATGTGAACTCCACTTTCTTAAGCAAAAATAATGAATCAAATGACTGAATGATCCGCTGCTCCCTTACGTGTGATAGTTCTACACACAACAATGTGCAAGAAGCCTTCCAGAGAGTTCTATCATCACTTGAATAAGGCATAATTCAAATTGCCAGTCTACTGATTTCAGGAACTTGTATTATTGTCAAGGGAAGATTGCTGTTTTGTCATTCTAAAAGGATGGGACACCTCTGCAGCTTCTTTCAGTATAAGCTGAGGGAATGAGGGTGTATCACATACACCAAAAGGAGGTGGAATTGGCCAAGCCGAGCAAGTTAAGGCAATCCAAAGCTTTCAGACAGGGGAAAAGTAAATCTGTGTGGAAGAACATGAATGAACAACACCCACACAGACTATTCAAGGTTTTGTTTTCTTTCTCAGAAGAACAAAACAGTCTTTTCTGAGTTCTGCTCATTTTTATGGACAAAGCCACCAAGCTCATCGGACAAAAGTACAAGTCACAAGAGAAGTACAGGGCACCTAATCTAGGTAAATTTATCTTATCCTAAAGTGTTTTCAAAACAGACAGGAGAAACTGCCACTTGGAATAAGGCTTCCTTTACCTTCATCTTCAAATGACATGACTTTGAGATTACTAACTTCACAGTAGTGCACCTTAACCACAAGGCACATATTATTGAGACAGACTGAAAGCTCAGCCTTAACACAGAGCAGTACCTCTTGGTCAGTGGACAGGGTGGTCCTTGCACTTGGACAGCCAAATACCTGCCAACAACCCCTGTTTCAGGGCTTTCCTGAGCTTGATACTGCATCTAGATAACTGTGTTCAATAGTCATTGATGGAACAATTTGCCTAATTCCCTTTTTAAGCCATTTATGCCTTTTGGCTTCTGTAACGTCCCATGGCAATGAATTCTGCATTCTGATTTTTCATTGCATGAACAGCCTTGCCAACAGAGCAAGCCACACCTTTCCAGAGATTCAGTAACTTGCTGACACCATCTTACTTTTGTCTCATTTAATCTCATGAATCATAAGCAATACAACAAAGATTTCCACATATGTCTTTTTTTTTTTTTTTCTTTTTTCTTTTCCCAATATGGAAAAGCTCTTTTAAAACAGTGGCTATCAATGGGCAAATGACCTGCTACATTTTTACACATTCGTGCACATTTCTCACATAGCTTACACCACCATAAACCCAAGGCTGGCTGAGGATATCCAGCAAAGGCAGCGAAAAAAGAGGAGTAAATAGTTATTTGCAGAAAGAGGTGTGAGTCTGGGAAGGGACAGGGAATCCCCTCAGCCCTGAAACAGTGCAAGTAAGAAGCAGTGGAGTCCCCCTGAAGGAGAAAAACTAGGAGAAACCAGCAGGAATTTTAGAGGGAAGGAGAATGAGCAAAAGAGACTGGAAGAAGGCAAAAAGATGTCTTTAGATTTCCTCAAGAATTAAACTCGAGAAAGGGACAGTGGAAAGGCAGGTTGGACGATTGTATTCCTGTCATCGTCAGCAGAGAGCGAGTAGGAAACGAGACCTGGACTGCCTCTTTCCCAAGTCTGCTGCCCTAGGCAACTGTTTACTTTGCCTTTGCCCAAGCCAGCATGAGACATTATAAAAGGAGTTTCCAAAATGCTCTGAGTCACCAGAACATGGATGAGATCTGTGGATTCAAGCCACCTTTCAAGATTATGAATCTCTTCTGAATATCCATTATGCCAGTGATATATAACAAAATCACTGCTGTAATGTGATGCACATGTCAACTTTAAGGATGCAGTCCCTGCTCAGATGGCATCAGCAGAAGGACACGTTGGCATGGTGGATTACCAGAGCAAATGCTTTAGCATGCAAAGTGATGCAATATGTTTTAACAACAATTGTTCGCTTATGTTTGTTTCTGTGTCAGGTTTGATGTGACTATCTGCCAGGATAATGCTCAGGATCCTTTGCCTTGCTTTGCAGAAGCTGATTATGTGATCAAATGCTTAAAGCACATAAAATCACTTCCAAGATTCAATAAGATAGATGTGCCAGAAAAGTCAGTAGGTGTTTGAAATAATTGACGCTAACAGCTAGACCTGGGTTTTTCAAAAGAATAAGCATTTTGTTTTGGATTTGGGTTTTTTTGTTGTTGCTGTTGTTTTCTTTTTCTAATGCACTATCATATAAACTGCCTAGAAATTCAGCCTTAGCATAATGTTCACATCAAATGAAATTCACCCGTTAAGAAAGAACATACACAGGGTTCTCCCTGAAGTGGAAAAAATGCAGTCTTTGTGCAGAGAAGATGCCCTGTGAGCCTTCTTACCCTGTGCACATGCCTAGAACAACACAGCAGACTCCAATACTATAGTAGAGCTGATGCTTGTAGGACTGGGAGATTCAGCACTGAGCTCTTAGCCACCCTTTCCTATGTCTGTGATACTAAATTTTTTCCAGTAAAGGCCCAGACCCTTATAGAAATGTTGTATATATGGTTGTAGAAGAAACAAGAAGGGTTACTTGTTCTTATCACTTTCGTATTGCATTTCCAGCCTATTCTGAATGATCACATGGCCCCCAAAGTGAGAAAGCATGGTTCACATGCAAGATACAAGTACAGAAGGCAAAATGACTGCGGCACTTGCCCAGAAATCATGATGTCATATAGAGGCTTCAACCTGTACTCCCAGTCTGGGGTCTAGCCTGGCACCAGTGTCCCACTAAGCAGCTTTGTAAGAGCATCAGGCCCTCAGAAGTATTTAGGCACACTGAAACCAATAAGAGTGGTACCTATATGTTTTCAGAAATCTGTCTTTAATTTCACCACGCCATAAATCTCTCTAATGGAGACATCCTTCATCTTTTCTGCTTCACAAGCCAGTTGTGAAGCTTAATTACATGATGATTATGAAGTCCAGTAAATACAACATATATTAAGAGTAGTTAATGAGATTTCTGTCACAAGCAGACTCTATCTCTTGTGAAATATTACTCACGTCGAAAAAAAAAAAACATGTTTTCAAAAGAAAAACACAGACACATTCAATATAAAACAAATCTAGCTTGATTATTTCTGTAAATAATATGGTATATGACTCAATGATATTTATTAACACAGCATGGAAAATAGCATAGACCTTTCTGATCAATGTGGAATACTGTCTGCTTATCCATGTGCCTGTCATTACCTACAGTGTCTGGCCAAGTCTGGGACCCCAGACCCACAAGAGATCTGTTTCCCTAGAAATCAAGTGGCTTAAATACCTCCAAAGAACTGACATGAGGTCCCCTTCCACCAAATGCTACATAAATCCATTGCAAAGAGATGGACTTGTTTTCAAATTGTGCATACTTCATAATGCAGCTTTGCCTGACCACTAGGTCCCACATATAAAAAGAGTACAAGCGGCATCATTGCAATTGCACAGATTCCTCATACTGCTTTAACCTTTTATCCGTAGTCTCTGCATGACCAAGTTGCCAGAAAAGAATGAAGAAAGGAAGAAAAAAAATTGAGAAAGTCTAACAGATTACACAGTATAAACTATGTAATGGCTGAACTGGGTCCAGTGCACAAGATAGAAATACTTTTCTAGCAGATGCTCACATACTGACCAATTAATTCATTTTATAGCACGGGGACCTTAGCTAGATGACCATGTGCACATGTAAGACTGCAGAGAAAGTGTTGCTTGCGTATTCAGTGCTTTCTCAAGCAGTAGCAAAACATATAGCCTAAAAAGAGTAAAAGGACTCAAAAAGGGAAGGCATGATTCATTAAAAAGAGCTCTCCGGCATGCATCCTTCTAAGACAGAACAAACATATATTATACCTATGCTGTATCTGGGCAAATACATGTCCTGTTAACAATTACAATGCAGAATTAATAAATTAATAATACTTTTGCAGTGCTCAGGCAGGGGTGATTTTCAGCACACGATGCCTATTACAGAAAGCTCTATTAATATCCACCAAAGGAAACCTGTTTGTTGACCTAAAGTGCAGCCGCTTCCTAGTCTCTCCTTGTGAAGTTATTTGGGTCCTATGGGACAACTGTACTGAGTTTTTGACGCAAATATTAAAATTCTATTTAGATGTACAATGTTTTAATGCAAATTTTTACCATAAAACTGAATGCTCCATTCAGTTAAATTAATAGAATTACAAAAAGATGTAATGATAGCAATTAAGTCTTGAAAATGCAAATTTTATAGTCAAGGACAATTACCTCATTTATAGTATACTGGAATGATGCCAGATGAAGGTAATTTAGATCCCCCAGCTCACAGTTATATCATGAAGGATATCTTAATTTCATTAGTACAACAAAGATGAGCGAGAAGTTATAGAGAATACTAAAAAAAAAAAAAAAAAAAAAAAAAAAGACACAAGAGAGAAAATTTGACCTTTCTCATTTCATCGCAGCTAGAATGCATAGATCTTACTAAAGTATTAGTAATATTTCTTTCTACTCCCATGTCTGAAAAAATGCTTTTTTTTATTAGCAGCAATGGAACATTAGTATGTAAAAGGTCAGCTTCATTCAGATACTTAGAGTCAATGTGTCCATGCCACAACACTTATGGACCTCTCATTATTTCAGTTTTAAGGATGCATACAGTGTTAGCTCTTTGCTTACAAGGTCTCAAGCCATGGTCTTAAAGACACATGGTTTTGACTCCAACAGAACTTAAAACATTCTTAAAAAAATCCACTCACTCTTACAAAAGTACTCCTGCCTCTCCCAAACAGGCAAGTCAAGTATCATTATTTTTTCATTAGCATGGCAAAGAGTGATCAAGTAAATGCAAAATAGAATGATATGCTACAGATTTCCTAGCCAGCTGAAAGGGGCAGGAAAACACCCAAAACAACAAAACCAAACCAAACCAATCCAAAAAACCTCAAACCAACCAACCAACCAACCAGTTTCATACATATTCTTTAGCACATTACCAAGTTCAAATAAGCTTCCTTCCTTCCTTCCTTCCTTCCTTCCTTCCTTCCTTCCTTCCTTCCTTCCTTCCTTCCTGCCTGCCTGCCTTCCCACCTTCCCGCCTTCCTTCCCTCCTTCCTTCTTTCCTCCCTTCCTTCCTTCCTTCCCTCCTTCCCTCCTTCCTTCCCTTCCTCCCCTTCCTTTCTTTCTTCGCTGCCCTAGCTACTTCTAACCCAAACAGGTATCCAGAGAAAGGCATATTAAATACAGTGCAACATGAAGTTTCTTGACAAAGTCTTTACCAGTTTTCCTTCATGGCCTGTTGTAGCCACTGCAGACAACTCGAAGCCCAAACTCACTGAAGGGCTGTACCCTCCTAAATCTAGTTTTACCAAATTCACTTCCCAAAATCTAACACATGGCCTCCAGAGAGAACTGAAATCTTCACAGACAGAGCAGTAAACTTTTCCACCTCTTTCCTCACCCTGAGCACAGATAACAAGGGCAACACAAAACATGCTGCATACCGACAACACAAGTGGCTTTGCTCCAGACCACCCACATCAAAGCCACCCACATGTCTCCCACTGGTAACATGGCACTGCAGGATGGGTTTGTCCCCTTGCAGAGCACCACACTGTGACAAGAATGTGGCATTGCAGGACCCCCACCTGGACACCCCTCCCGAAGCCACTTCATAGACCCTGCTCACTACAAAACAACCCATGCACAAGTGGCATAGCATTTTCATCCTTCAGCCCGTTGTCACCATTATAGCTAGCAAAATAATTTTAAATAATAAAACACATACATGCAAGCCTTACTGGGAGGTGAGTGTGAACAAGTGGAACTGTTTTGTTAATCTGACCTGAAAGTTCACTAAATTTGCTCTTCAGTGATTTAGTTACAGGCACTGCTTACCATAAAAATGGGTGTCTTAAAAATAAAAGGGCAACTATGACCTGAAATTAGTTCATTATTGATTTTATAATAATAACAGGGCTGCTGGCTATTTTATTTTAAGAAAACAAGCCTATTCTGAAGGAAAAATGTACCCAAAGTAGGGTTTGTGCTTTTTCCTCCTTATTCCTGAATTAAAATACAGCTGAGTGCACATGGACACATGCTGGTTTTGCTTCCTTGGACAGGATCTTATGAAAATAGGGACAGATCCAGTGCTTTTTTCCGTTCTAGTTGTCAACATGTGTGCTCAGACACACCTGTAGTCTCACCCTTATTTTGCACTGATCTCACAAGTGAAAGTCTGACAACAGTGAAGTAGGCTGGAGAGGTGCCCTTGACTTCAATGGCAGGATTTCACCCTATATTTCTTCCAGTCAAGGATGCTACTAGTCACCCTGCTGCTTGAAACCAGTGGATGGTATTCTGGCTCATGGAAAGTCATCGGCTCTCAATGGCGTTCAGGTTTCCTTCAGTGAATTGTCTTCTATTGTCCTAGAGGAAAGTTAGATCTTGTACCAATATTGACTTTATCCCATGCTTCTGATTGTTTTACCCCTGTTACACCTGAGAAGTTAATCTGAGCTTGTTATTTTTTTTTTTTTTTAATTTACATTAACTTACGTACCATTGTAAACACTCAGGTCTTTGTGGATGTTGTTTGGAAATTTGGCTTAATAAGGAGTGCTTGAGCGAGTTAAGATTAGGTACGTTTGTACCACACTGTACAACACAGCTTAAACTTCCATGTCATTCTAGTGAAAAGCATACATTTAACAAGCTAACAGTCGGTGAATCTGCTGATTCTCAGCTGTTGCAGGGAGAAATGTTTTGTCCGGGCTATTCCCAGTATGTCTCAGTTGTAAAAAAAAACAGGCCGTGGTCGTAATAGGATATTGATTAGTCTGGATCCCATACAGAGCAGAACTTGATTCTTTGGTGGACCACTAAAGGTCATATTGCTTGATTGCTCCATAGCTTCTAAAATACAAGAAATATTGAACCAAAACTGCTTTCAATTATACTCATGTTATCTGAGGCCTGGGAATGTAACCAAGGGCAGAATTTGGCCCATTCTGCTAAAAAAAAAAAAAAAAGGACTGTTTTTCAGCATTTTGTGTTGTCGTTAGCAGAGCTGAACATTTGCTCTACCTACTCTAATTGATGTCTTGGGCTGAACTTAATTCCAAGGTAAGCAGGTGCAAATCTCTTTGACCCATGCACTTATTTTTGGATGGATCTGACATACAGTGATTTATGCATAGTGTTATCTGAAAATTATGTTTGTTTTAGGACTAGTTTTGGTTTACATCTTCAGATGCATTTCTGCAGAACAGTATTTACAACTGATCTCCAAATTCCTCACTTGATCTGACTGTCCCAATGATCTTAGGTTGGCAATAAGCTAATGACTTCTTGTTAAGTAAGGTTTAATCAAAGCATGATGCTAAGGCCAGTGAAATGATTTAGGTTTTTGTGCTCATAAAGACCCATGCCAAAATCTATATAGTGATGCCAAAATCTATATAGTGATGTCAAAATACATTGAGGAAAATAGCATAGATCTAACTTTTCCTTTTATTACACTGACACCACTGAGATTCTAAGCACCAAAAGAGGCTTCTAGGAAATGATATAATGTAAGTGAAGGAAAAATTTGTCCTATTTTATTTTCTTTCAAGAAATTCAGTTTTCTAGTCAGAACTCAAATAGAGTAAATTCTATTTGTGGTCACCCGACACAACTGTGGAGAAAAATTCTAGCAACAAGTCGATTATTTCCTTGATCCTATCAGAAATAAGAGTTAGATTTAGCTTGATGCTAAATTCCACTACATCCTAAAATGCAGTAGAGAAAGAAATAGAGGAGTCATACATTAATTTTAGTCAGTAATGGTCCTAGTTATTCTGTCACATATTTTTTTCCAAATTAATAGAGCGATTCTGAAAAAATAAAATTCCTTTTTATGTATATATGGAATTTATTATTTATTCCTATTTCCAATCTGTATTGAAATGCTTCATGTGGAATGCAATCCCATTTTATTCCTGACCTACATCTGCTTTGAAAGCTATATGAATGGGATCATTTCTTTTCTGCTTTCTAATGTTTTTTTCTCACTTTATGAATGCTCAAAAATGAGACAAATTATTTCTGACCATTTTCCCAACATTCTGAATACTGGAGTGGGTTTCTTTTGAGACGTGATTTTAAAAGAATTTAACTCCATATTCTCAGCAGATGCCTGTGATTTTTTTGAGACTTGGCAGTTTGTGGGTCCAGTTTAGACAACTGCTCAATTTTCAAATATTCAGAGCATTCACAAAGCCTGCTGAAGCACAAATAAGGCTTTCAGTGCCCTTTAGGCTTACTATCTTCATTAACTCCAAACTGAGGTATTTTGGAAAAGTCTGTTTTTAAAAACTCTTGCTATCAATGAATTTCACAATCCTGTGCAGAAAGTCAGTGGGAAGACCAGGTTAAGACCAGAATTGGAGCTTTCCTGAGTCTTGTACAACTTCTTATCTATTGAAGGGTTGTCAGCCACTACAACCATCTATAACATTCAAGCAACAGTGGAAATTGTTAGCAATATTCTTTCCAGATAACGAAAAGTGATCTGAATTTTGTTTGTTTGTTTTGTTTTTAAGGTGAATGGCTCTCATAGGTTATATATATATATTTGCCTTTTTTACTTTTTACAAAGGATGTGTCATAAAAGAAAGTTTGCGAAACAGAAAAGATAGGTGTCAAATTCCAGAAAAGAAGGAAAAGAATATAAAGCAATCTTTGAAAAACAGATTGGAGATCCACTGACACTGTCTTGTTCACAGTAACACATCGAGTAATTTAATAAAAGAGAGCTTTCAGCTTGTTCATTTAAAATATTCTAATAAAATATCTAACATTACAGCACCCTGGAAGGGCTTTCATATGCTTTCCAATATAGCTTCTGATTTGAAGTAGTAGCTGATGCAGCAGGATAAATAAAGAAATGTCTAGATTACTATGGTTCCCAAAGGTCATTTTTATGAAAAGATCAGGAAATATGTTTCATTGAAATTAAAAACAAAACCATATCAAGTTTAATAACATTGTTACTATAATGACATAAAATTCAGTGAGATGGTGTACTGCTTAATATTTGACTGTCAAGTTTCTACAGTGAAACTGAGATGTGTGGAAGCATTTAAACTTTTTAAACTGAATTTGCTTTCAATTTTATTGCTGTTTTATTACCTGCTTCCTTCCCCCCCCCGCCCTTTCTATAACACTACTTCTTTCTTACTTGAAGCTGATGTTTTCACTAAAGTAAAATAAAAATACATGGAGGGCCACCCTTCTATTCCCAGGAAGACTCAGTGTGAATAACCATCCCTAGATGGCCAAAAACTTTCTACTCTGATTCATTTTCTCCATCAAGAGAGGATCCCAGCAGTGTTTTAGGGCATAGCGAGGGGGACACTGCCAGGACACAGCTTCCTTCTGGGTTTTCTCAGTGATAGGATCAACTGAGATGGTTTAATATCAGAAGCTGTATCAACTCTCACCCATTCTGGAAAGGGGCAGGGGTCCAGCTGGTGTAATGCCATTGTTCCCAGCTCTGCATTCACATAAACTACTGTAAAAACAACTGAGGCCAGCAACTGCAAAGTCAGAGCAGTCCCTGGCTACATACAGCCTTTTGTTGGACATGGTGCTGAATGCTAGGATCAGAGAACTGAGAAGTCTGCAACTTGACGTGGATTTTCAGATAAGTTAACAAACCTCTCTGTCCCAGGGACAGAAATTATTCAATACACATAAAAAACATGGAACATTTTGAGATTAAATGCTTTTTTTTAAAATACAGGCTTAGTTTAGCACATTTCTCCAGGATGGATTTTACCAGATTAGTTTAAGAGTTGTTTGGATTCATCAGTGTAGAAAGCAGCTGTAAATGTTCTTGAAACATTTACTTGATGGGCCTGATAAAGCAAAAATCTGTGTGTCCTAGCTGCAAAATTTACTGTAAATGTTTCAGCAACTGTAAAATCCTGCATAGCAATGTAATTAGTGCATTTATGACAGACATTGGAGACCTGTCTACAAATGACTGTATGAATTATACTCATACACTGACCTCCATTCTGAAGGGTTTTTATCCTCCTCTCTACTTAGCCACCTTTTTGCAGTAATCACAAGCACATGGATGTAAAAGAACAAAAAGGGAAGACAACAGTTACCAATATCCATTTATAAGTATTTGCTTGTTTACTTACAGTATCATCTAGAAGACAAGTGACAATTGTCAGCAGAGGTTCTACTTTGTTCCTACCAAAGACATCTACCAGGTGGGTATCAGCACAGCACACAGGGCTGGGGCATCCCTCCTTTCTCCTCATCCCTCTGCAATGCTCCTTGAGGACTCACTTCACATGGGCCATGCAGCCCTCTGTACCTAGAAAGGATACAAAGATGCTGTTGTTGATTACTATAACACTGATCTTTTAGGAAAGGTTTCTCAGCTAAAGCACTCAAACAATCTCTGCAAAGGAAGTTTCAAAGATAAGAAAACAGAGGCAGAAAATTTACTGTCTCAGGATAACTTTGCAGAGCCTTGTCATGGATGGCATAGAGCTACATATTCTGGTAGGTTTGGCTCAGGCTTTTGCCATCAGCTTTTGTCACCAAGAGATGATGCAAAAACTGGCTTGCTTTACTTATTGTCTTTGTTCATCTTTTGCCCATACTGGCTGGGAAGAGTGGGCAATGGATGGGCACAGTTTGGTCAGTTATGCCTATTCTGGTACATTGTCTGATTCAAAGGAAAAAAGAGGATTAAGTGAGTCTTGCTAGCAAATACAGATACTGTGGATTTTTTAAGTACTGCAAATGTGCTACTGCAATCTTGGATGCTGGTTGAGAAGCTGGTAACATAGTGTACTATAGTATGTCAGTAGAGAGCTCCGCATGTACAGATTCAAGATCTACCACTCTTCCTGAACAAGTTTAACTTTCTGCCATTTGTGCCTGAGGTTAGTATTTGAGCTGTGTGTATCATTCATTATAAAAACCTGGAACTTTGAGCTATTTATTTGGACTTAGATTTGTTCTCAAAGGTGAAATGAGATCTAGCACAAAAAAGGGAGGGGGGAAAAAAAAAAAAAAACAGAGAAAGTAAAACCATGATTCTCCTTGCATCTGGTTTCATACAGAGATTAGCTAAATTCAGATGGTTGCTAATTTCTTTTTCTTAAAGATCGCATGGAAGGCAGAAAGCATGATACATCTACATAAGCAGGACCAGACTGTAGGCTGATATGGACTTTAGACAATACTGAAACAGCTGTAGGTCCAAATTCCCTAGCTGTGGGTCACAATGAGACCAATGTAGTTTTACACATCTGACTCAAGGCACCTATACACTGAAATCTTCTGTTTGTTGAAATAAATGACAAAGCTTGTGGTTGCTTGAATGGAGTTGGATTTTATAGAATAGATTAGAATAGAAATCTTTTAATAGATTCACCTAACCAACATGCAAACTTCTCTAATAGGGATGGAAATAAGATTTTACTTCTTTCTTCTAGTTTTTCTTTGGTTTTGTTTTTTTTTGGTTGGTTGGTTGGTTGGTTTTGGTTTTTTGTGTGTGTGTTTGTTTTTTTTTAATGTAAGTCAATATTATTAGAATGAAGAGTTTGAAAGGCACTGTGAAATAATGAATAAAGGACTCCAGTATTATTTAATGGAAAATCTGTTAACATAAAAGATCAATAATTATTCTTTCTACAGTTTGTGTTTTTAAAGCATCGTGTCAACTTTAATATCAAGTGTATGGGAAGGGTTAAGAAATCTGCATAAAGGATGACATTCTTCTTTCAATACTGTAAACTGATATCCTCTCTTATGTTTCGCCACTAATTTCAGCAAAGTCAGAAGTTCACTGTGTCATGTTTTAGAGGCAACTATCTATCACCTGTTAAATTCTACTCTCTTTTCCACTGATGTGTCTTATCCTATTAGTCAGGTATGTCTCCATATCTGGTGTGAGTCCTAAATTAACTGATGTTGAGAAATATGGATGTCTAGGGGCAAGGGGAAGGCAGAATTGTTTGGTGAGGTCAGACAGAAAGGTGTATGGCAACAGAAGCATGACTTGAAAGTTTGAGGACTGGTGTAGATTCAGCAGTTCAATCCAAATACAGGGATTAGGGGATCGTGAAATCAATTATTTGGCCTACAGGGAGAAAATTTGAGCTACTAAGTAGCTAAGTAGCTATGCAAATGTACTTTTTATTTGTAACAAAAAAGTTATCAGGTTTTATTATTACAGAACAAGGAGGGATTACACAGCAATGCAATGGCTTTCTTAGCTTTGGTCTCTTTTTGGATCTATTATTCAATGTTATAACATCCTGAAGGTTACTATGTCATGGGAAAGGGTTGGCCCTGGATCACAGAAAGATGAAGAGTAGGCAAAGAACTGATAACAGGGTGTCCTGATTTCCCACCTTTCCCTCTATATGATCAGACTGTGATGTGATGAACCAGAAGGGGAATAAAAGGCTAAATCTCACATCAGCAATGAGTCCTCTAGCAGACAAAGGCACAAGTCATCCTGGGTGAGGTCAGTTTTTCATGGTGACTCAAAGGGACGATGTTGCTTGTGTCAGCAGAAGCTTAGCTACGATCACAGCCATGCAGGTATGGACACTGCTTCTCTTGGTGAACCACTTAGAGACTAGACAGGTTGCTGCATGTAGGGGAAGTGTTCAAGAAATTTGGAACAGTGGATGCAGGTTGAAGAGTCAGCATGAACACTATAACCCCTTTCAGCCCTAGGTCACAAATGAAAGGGAAGCCACACCCTGAACATGGCAGCGCCAGGCATGTTGTGGAAAAGCTTGGGCAGTATCAAGTCTTTCCCCCCCCTCCCCCACCTAGTTCAAAGGCCTAATCAAGTCATTCTGGGCACCACAAGTGTGAGTAGGGAGAACCCAACAAGTCACTGCTGGCACTCTGCTATTCTGTACCACGGCTGCTTTTTGCTTATAGTCACCTCTGTTGTTTCATGTTTTTATGACACTGGATACCCAGTCCTAGGCAGATGCTCCTGGGAACTATCATAAAGCAAATAAAAATGTTCCAGCTTTTAAAACATCCATGAGAACTCTTGGGGGAAACATACTGAAGTTCTGGGTTTCAGTGGGGTCTCATGCAAAGTCTGAAAACTCAAAATGCTGAGAAAAAGTTAGGTTTTGGGTCCTTGAAAACAAGTAAGTTTAGAGTGGTCCTAGTGACTAAATCACTGGCAGTTATTTTCTCACAGCAACAGCTGTGTCAGGTACCACACCAAAGGCTCATTTGCAGAGCTGATTGACCTTGGGCAGAAGATTGGTGTTGCTGCAATGGTCCTTAGGGCAAAACTATTCCCTCAGAAAAAGAGAAGGTGATTCAGACTTGCATAATGGAAAATGTGTCTGGTGTTTTCTGAGTCTACTCCAGTGAGGAAACAAATCTATAAGAAAATGAGCATAAAGTGATGGATGGTAAGACACTGCTGAATGATGGGTCCCATGGAAGAGACATGAGATAACACAGACCCTTGATACTGAATGAACTTCAAAGATCTGTAGCGGCACTCGCTGTGATTTGTTTTCATAAGGAAATCGAGCTGATTATCCCTACAGTGAGGTGACAGCCTTATTGCCCTTCCTTGCACACTGCTCTGCAGTAAATGCTACAGTCAAAACACTTACCAAATCTAAGTCACCAGGTGAAATTCTTGAATTTTCTGGCTTCTCAGTGCTGCAAAATAAAAAGGCTGCAATAGCAGCTTAAATCACAGGGCAATATGAATAGCATTTAGCCATATGCAACACTGTCATTTTGAAAAATAGTACATTGTGCCGGATTTTTTACACAGGTGAGATTTAAAGGCAGGCAAGACTGCCAATGTGTTGTACATTGGCTGGACACCTGATTTACTTGTGTCATTGTTCAGACCTGAAGATTATTTATCAGGACAAACTGAGGGCTTAGACAGAATGTTGATGAGACATTAAAATACATGGACACTATTGTTATTTACCATGTCACACCCTCAAGGAATGGTGTGTGGGGAACAGCCTTCCTTGCTGCTTGGTAGAGGAGCTAGCTTCAGCATCCAGGATGGGAAGAGGAGTTCCACTCTTTGATCACTTGAGCTATTTGCCTTTTGAAGGGTTGATAAACGTTGGTGGCACTTGCTAGAAAGGCTTTCTTCTGCTCCTTAGGCAGACTGGTTTTGTAGTACACAGGTGGGTGATGCCAAAGCAAATTCTAGAGCTAAAATCAAAGCCAAGCTCACCAACCTGTGAGGTGGGACTTCACCTGTTGGTGTCGTACAAGGGGAAAAATAATACAAGAATTATCAGGTGTGTCAGGTCATGGTACTGCAGAACCACAGTGCCCCACTTTTCATCTCACTTTAGCCCTTCCTTCTTCAAAGGGCAGTGAGTCAATTAAATGTTACTGATAGGAACTGAAGGGAATACATTCATAAGCAAATATTAAAAATAGCCATATACCTTGTGATCGGGGTATACAAATTACATCATAAACAGAGAGTAGTTATGGTTGATTGGAGCAATTAAATGTTTTCTTTAAGAAAAGAAAAAACCCTCCAGTGAGAATATTTTAGTAAATGACTTTTTAATCATCTGTTGAGCTGCTAGAATTACTGTCTTCTAATAGTTTTAAAGTGTTCCTTAGTTAGAATTAGCTGCAATCCCTTTGCAGAACAGATGAATACTTGCCCAGGAATCTGTTTACAGGAAACCTTATTTTAATCACAAGATCACATCTGTATACTTTAACATAGTCCAAATGAGACCACAACAGCTTTGAGCATATTTTCCTGCTGTCCAGTCACAAATTTAGGAACCATTGCATGAGAAAGAACAAGATCTAGAACCTATTAAGAGGAAATGACACACAGCAAGTTTCACTGCTCAAGAAACATTGGTATTGATTGAAGAAAAAGGTGTTTCCAGTGCAATCTGATGCATACTAACCAGCATTCTGCCACATTAATGAATGAGCTACTGCCTTCAGTCTTGCCTGTTTCCTCATCTACTGTCATCTCTGCAGATAACACTAGTTCTGCATGGATTAAGACAGATTTTGGGAGGAGAAGGACTGTGGCTCAGAAATGGTAGACTTAGAAATGGTCTTATCTGAACAGAGAGAACACATGCTTGGTAGATATGATCTACCAATTGTTCAATTTAACATCTAGAATACCACTCATGAGAGTTCAAGCCCTGTCTCAAGGAGACTTGGAAGGTTGGGAAAGATAAAGCATAAAAATGATCAACACAGCCTGCTTTGGTCAAAGAAATTCAGAGCAGTTTTCATACAAAAACTATTTTTTTTTTTAATCTCAGTGGAAAATTCACAATATCCTTCCTTTTTCTGCCAGCTTTAACCATACCTTCCATTTGTGGCTGCAAAACAAAGATAATTATTTTTTACTCACCTGCATAAAACGCTTGAAGAACTCCAGATGACTGAAGATATAAAAGTCAAAGGAAATGTGTGTATATGCATGTTTATATATAATTGTTATTATTGTTACAGTCTGCCAGGGAAACAAAGATTATTTCTAACAAAGCTTTGGGGTTTTTTTATAACTTTGGAAGCTGTTTAATAACTAGTGATCAGTTGAAACACAACTGCTTTTGAAATCAATGAGAACTGGATTATGTACTGGAGAGGAAGAAGCTTTAGCAGAAAATGTTTATATTACTGAGTATCTATAATCTTAGATAATCACCATTTCTGCCTATCTCTTCCAAAAAACTCATTTTGTTGCTCTGAAAAATGTGTCATGATTAGATTTTAAAGGCCAAACCCCCTGAAAATCAAAACTCATGATCAAAATACTTGCAAACAGTGTCTCAGATCAGTAAAAACATGCTGAAGAAGACAAGAGGAGAAGCCATGTAATCATCTGACATCAGCAACTGCAATACATTGATTCTGTTTTCTTCTCCCAGTTCTAGTCATTACAGAATCATAGAATGATTTGTGTTGGAAAAGACCTTCAAGATCATCTAGTTCCAACTCCCCTGCACAGGCAGAGACAACTTCTGCTAGACGAGGTTGTCCAAAGCCTCATTCTAACCTGGCCTTGAACACTTCCAGGGATTTGGCATCCACAATTTCTCTGAGCAATCTGTTCCAGTGTCTCACCACCCTCACAGTAAAAAAATTTCTTCCTAATATTTAATCTAAATATACCCTCTTTTCAGTTTAAAACCCTCAGCCCTCATGCTACCACTAGACTCCCCCATAAAGATTCCCTCCCCATAATTCCTTTAGGCCCCCTTTAAGCCTTTTTTAGATTTAGGATTTCGAATGGCTTATTTTTTAATGTATATGATGTAAATCAGTCGATACAAATACAAAGGCTTCTAAACATAGCTTATGTCCCTGCCTCTCTGCTTCCTCCACTATAAAAGGTAACTGAGACCAGAGAAATTCCCTCCATGGTCTAAATCCTGACTACTGCCCGTTCCCAGGGAAGCTGGAACAGCATGTGCAATTTCATGTAGATACTGTAAAATGGAGACACCATTGAAATGAACAGTGGTATATTTATGTAGTCATACAGTTTGAGTCTGAGCTCAAAGATGAAGCGCATCCGTCATGCCGAAATTGCACCTTATCCCTGAAGCTAAATTATTCTGTGGCTCAGTCATTCTGTAGTAACACTACTGTGCCCACCAATGCTACATTGGAGATGTTAACAGCTGAGCTGGTCCTCACCATGCTACGGCTTCATGAACTGCCTCTCTACTTCACTACAGGTGTACCTACAACAGGGAGAAAGGCACATGTTACCTTACACCACCATCTCTATTTTAAACTAACCTGTCTACACTCTGATTCAAACGCAATTATCCAGCATTTCTCAGCAGCATTTCTCAAGTGATAGTTCCAGTACTAGACTTCCCATCCACATGGCATAAACTCATCTGTATTGTGCAGGGACTGGGCTCGTGGTTCGGGCTCTCAGCGGTTGTTCTTCACACCTCTTAGGTCTTGGTGATGTAAATAACATTTTGAAGTAAGGCATGTTAGCCCACCAGTTTGAGTGCAAGGCCTTGCTGGACTTTTAGGAGGTAGTCCCTAGCTCTGTGGGAAAGATTTGTATTTGGAAGACTGCAGTAAAAGCCTTCAGAAGGAAAGCATTGGGCTAATACCGAGGAATAAGAGTTTGGAAGAGTTCCCAGGTTCACGAGAAAAAAATATAGCTTCCACTGCAGCTTGTCAATGAATATTGAAAAAAGATGAGTGATGATTAAGAGTTTAAAATAATCTCCTTTCCACCCTTTCACCTGCCTCCAGTCAAACCATAAAGCCAACCGTGCCCCTGGCTTACATTATAATGCAATTATTGTTCCTGAAGGTTTGGCCAGTCAGCAGTCAATAGTGAAGAAATGACAAACGTGTGCACAAGGGAGGGTCTTTGGAAAGAAAAGAGAAAGGAAAGAAGGAAATTTATTGTTGCCAGTCTACTGATGAATGCAGGCATTAAAATAGCAGATGTAGAGTACATAAGGGGCTGGAAAGTGAAAAGCTAAGTGTTGCCTTAGAGCACTAGGAAATGGAACCAGGGTTGTGAAAGTCATCAAGCTGCCTGCACTCTGCATTCCTTAATGTACAATGAAATGCTTTGAGAACCAAAACCAAAAACCCTAAAATGGCAAGTGCTTCCTGCAAGAACCCCTGAAATAAGGTTTGCCACTTATGTTGGGTAGTTCTCAGTGTAAGGCAGAAAGATAGGGAAACTGGAATTCTAGTTGCTGGAATGGGGATGTTTGCTTCAGTGCGTGAGACTGTTTCTTGGGATACACCAAACAGCAAGAAAACGACTAGGAAGGACACAGTCTTAGCTCCAAGATAATGGATAATCCAGAAACAGCTGTTTCTCTTCCTCAGCCTTTTTTAAACTGCCACAGGAGACCTCTTTCCATTCAGAGCTCAGTTATTCTTCAGTATCGACTTCTCAACACAGCACTTTGGCTTTCACAAGTAATCTGTTGGACAGGCTAGGAAACCTGTGCTGAATTCCCTCGTCTCCAATGTTTGGCTTCGGTTAGGGGAAGATTTGCCCCAAGACTAAACATGTGTAATATTAAGTGTAACCTTTTCTTAGCTTTATTGTACTTGCTCCTAAACCTAAATTATGTATACCTCATGTGTGTTTATGTGTATGTGAGTGAGGGGTAGAAACTCAAACAGGCATAGAAAATGTGGACCCCATTCACCCTGCACACACTGTAATATGAACAGACTTAGAGAGGTGTGTGGGCATATATAGACTTAACCACATCTACTGTAAAGAGGAAAATAATGCTGAGAAGCATTTTGTCATGTTTTCCACTTTAAATCTGTGAGCTGTGGAAACTCAAAGCTATAACATTAATGCTTCTTCTGGTAGGTTTTTTTTCCTGTGCTATTTATTTTATTTATTCCTGTGCTATTTATTTTCTATCATGTTTTTTGGGAATTCGACAAGTTTGTGAGGTGCTTTTTTTCCCCTTTCCCCATTTCTAGAAAATATGCACACATTTGAATTATGACTTTCCTACAGGAACTAACAGCTGTATGTGCAAATCATGCATATAAATCAATTACCAAGGCCTATGTACTATAAATGCACCCATTAATTAAGCAATGTCAGATGCTATGAACCATGAAGTTCATTACATCTTTAGCATTCAAACCAAGGATTATTTGAAGAAGCAATGCTACGTTTACCTAATAGTTAATGAAATTAAGCCGGGTTGTTGCCAACATTCTTATTTTATGCCTAATTCAGTGTTTAAATGTTTATGAATAAAACACTAACTGCTGAAAGCAGAAATGTTGAAATGTAATTACTGGTAAGTTATAACGCACTTGAGGACTCATTATACCAGACTTGGGAGTTTTAAGATCACCAGTATAACACACTCTCCAAAAACACAGAATTTTTATGGGCTAAAAGCTGGAAAGACATAAATGCTGTTGAATTTGTCCTGGCTGAGTGGAAATTTTGATGATTGTGGTAGCATGATTTATGGGTATAACATTTTCCAGTCATTACATGGTTGCATTTCAGCACTGTGACATGATTTGCATATGTGAATGTCCCTGCAAATTAACTTCTGATGAGAGCTACATCTGCCTGGATTAAGAAGCTCCTATCTTTAAAACCAATCCAGCTGCTACCATGAAGGACCTATTTGAAAAAAAAAGGTAATCTGCAGTGTCATCATGTATAGTTTTTCCATACGTATGTCCTGATTTAGATTTACATGTAAATATTCCATGGCAGTATTGGTTACTTTGTTAAGGTTTATTCTGTCAAGTAAGAGGCACTCAGTGATGTTAACATTAGGATTCTCTCTGCTATGTAGCACTCTACTTTCCTCCACTTCATTAAACTATCTACAGACAGCTAAGTATCAAGAGCTAGAATAGGATCCATCACTGCTGTTCCTCTTAGCCACAGGAATAAATGAAATCAAATTAAAATTAAAAGGAAAGAAACAAAACCATAAGACTCTCCAGAAATAACAAGAGAAGAGAACAGCAAAGACCTTTAACCAAACAACACCTTCTCCTGCTGGCTCAGCATTTCCCAGGATCAAGCTTTTCTGCCGAAGAATACATATTCACAGAAAAATTATACAGCCTCTGCCACGGAAAATTTGTATGTTGGCTCTGAATGTAACTGACAGACACAAGAGGTAAAGTCAGACAGGTAGACAGATGGGGGAGCACAGGGAGATAATGAAGTAACTTCTTTTTTGCAGAATAACAGCAAATTCATGTCAGACTCTTGCTTGAGCACTTTGCAGACCTCAGTAGTTTTTATGCAGCACAATAAAACAGGAGCTTGAAGGAGGAATTTAAAGGCAGAGTTGTGAAGGAATTGTGAGAAAAGCAGCAGTGCTTTTGAGCATTGCAAAAAAAAAAAAAAAAAGTGAGCCTCAAAATCTTGGCTAGAAATTGAGCTTAATATATTGAGTGTGAGATGGGAGGTGGAGCGGGAACTCGCTTGATGCAGAAGACTGAGGGGCACGTGGAAGAGATGTTCAGTGAGTAGCAACACAGTCAAAGCAACAAGCAAAAAAAGACTTGCCTTCGAGGTGGCCTTCCAGGGGATTACCAAGGAGGACTGATTGCTTTGGAAGGGCTCTGAGGAACTGTCACATTCTCAAAGAGATGAAGACTTGCAAAGACAGGGATGTTGACTTCACTGTAAGGCTCTGGATGGAGGGACACACTGACCTTGGGGCCATGCAGCGGTGTTGGAAGGCAGAGGAGGGAGAGGTTGCACCTGAAGAAGTAAAAGACTTGTGCAAGCCCTGTGGTCTTCAGAGGGGATCTGGGAGACTTCAGAAGCAGTAGAGAGGAGCTGGTGTTTTAGGGTAAGAGGCAACAGGTGTAAAGAGTCAGGGAAGTGACAGGAGTCAGTAGCAGAGCAAAAGGAGCTGAGTTTGTGCTGACACTGCTCAGAAGTGTAGAGAGGATCAAAGGTGGGAGCCTGAGTAGAGGTAGAGAGATACTGAGAGAGCGACAAGCTAGAGAAAGGAAAAAGAATATATCTGAGAGAAAAATAATATTTAGCATTGGATTTGCCTGAATTTTTAGGAATGGAAGAAAGCCGATTATTTTTTCTTGTTGGGAGCATTTTGATTTTTTTTACCACCAAGTTTTTAAGATCTATAGTAGTTATTGCACTGAATCTATGAACTAATTCTTTCTTCTCTGCTGGAAATTCACTAAAATTGCTACTGCTCAAACACACCACTTTTGCTAAAAACCATTGCAACTCAATTGAAATTTTAAAATTGTGACAATATTGATACTTTTGTAATAAATTTCACTTTGCACCTGAGTCAAAAGCTTGACACACAGAAGGCAATAGCCAAACCCCAACGAGCTACTGAAAACTGTTTCAGCAGCTCATATGTACAGTCTTAACCAAAGCTTAAATATGTACAAACCAAAACCACCCCATAACATCCATACCACATTTTTAAGTGCTTTTCCTCCCAGTGTTGTAAGCTAAAATGTTAGTGGAAATTCAGTTCCAAAATAGCTAAAAACAGAAAAAGTGTCCACCCACCAATTCAATAATGGACAGTAAATAGAAGTGTTCTAAGCAGCACAAGGTCTAGTCACAAAAACAAACAAAAGAGTTAACAAAATATTTGTAGGCAAAGGCATAAATAAGCTACACTACTGGAGTTAAATGTGTGAGTAAATGATCCCACCCATTCTTATACTGAGCAGTGACTTACTGTGAGATCAGCCTTGAGGCAAATATAGCACCAAACAGGGAAGGGGTGGTATAGTCAACACCATGGTATGTTTATATAAGCCAAGCAGGACACATCAACATGGACATAGTGCTGTGCTATACTGCTTTCGGACTGGAGCTGGAATGCTCCCACCAGGTCAGTGTGGAGGCAACAGGGCTTGTGCTGCCTGCATCCTCCTGTATAAATCCAAGTCTGTTGCTTGAAGTCTCAGAATCTGCAGCTGGTAATTACCTAATATAACAAGTTACTTACTTGATGGGTTACGTCCAATGACTGCTGAATGCAGTCAAGTACTAAAAGATTTAACAAGTGAATGACATACTCAATCTTACCAGCACTCATGAAGAGCAGCAAGATTCATTCCAGTGCTGATAATTCTTGAATTCTTTGGGAAGGCAGGAGGAATTCTCTCTCTAAAGCACAGCTGATCTCACGAGTTAAGCAGGGGTTGAGAGCAGCCTGAGGAAGATCTGCTTTCAGATCCCCTGAGTTAGAAACACAGAGACAGCAGCACTAAACAAACTCATTGCCTAAATGGAAATTCCTTCTTATGAAGAGTCGGTTTTACTACATTTTGAGATGACTAGGGTTAAAATCCCTGATAGCATGTGTTCCCAAGGAAGTTCCATTTACCGATTGTGCACAGTAAGAAATGTAAGAAATTTCTTCCAGTAAATAGAGTTTGCAGTAGCTATAGCCACATGACCATCCTGGTGTAATTCCCAAATGGCATCATGAAGGTTTGAAGAAGCAAAGGAGTAAATAAACTCATTCTCTGTTAGATTTACAGTTGCTTCTTCAAGAAGTCCTGCCTTGATTGCTCTCTGTCTCTGTGATCCCCAGGTGGGTTCACAAAGAGCTCCTTAAATGATGTCAATAGCAGAAGGAGCCCGAGCAGTGACATATATTGGTTCTCAAGTTATTGGGAGATATCTTGATTATATTTCTTTCGGCACCAGTAGTCACTCTTCATCTCCCATTTAACATAGAGGGACACAACATAATATGCCCTCATAAGGGAAGGGTGAAAAGGAATCGTGTTATCTTAGGGCATCAGGTGGTCATTATAGCCAGCAATTAGCAAATCTCAGATCTTAGGATGCTCATTCAAGCCTTCTGGTTCTACATTATTGTATACAAAATCCCATGAAAATCCAATGTGAGAATGGCAAGACTTCTGCCTCTCATCTGAGCTCAAATATGGAAAAAGAAGAAATGAGGAGATCTTTTCTCCTATTCCTTGGCACTTCTGAGCTTGGAAATAACAAAGTACTGAGTCAAGTACACATATTTGCTTTTAGAAAGGTTAATTCAGAAGGATTTAATGGTAGGTATTCCTGAAGCGTGGAGTGTTTGGTTGTTTTGGGTTTGGTTTTTTTGGTTTTTGTTTGTTTGTTTGTTGGGTTTTTGTTGTTGTTGTTGGGTTTTTTTCTCTGTGTGTGTGTATTTTGTTGTTGTGGTTTGTTTTATTTGTTTCAATCTTTAATTTAACAAGCTGCCAAGAAGGTTTTCACTATTTTAAACAGATTTTGAGCTAAGAAAGTAACAAGACCTAACTTTTCCCCAGAGATGGACAGCTTTGGTTCTATCCTGGTTATGGCTATGTGGAAGTGTTTTCTAATAGGTATTGCATTTTTGAAAGGTGACAACGAGGCTCGTTACCTTAGATTTTCAGCATCTTGTAGGGCTCTAAACAGAGCACCCCAAAGGCCAGCCTCAGGAGCCACTTGCTATGTTTGAAAATATGGACCAATACTTTACATATTGTGTATTTTAGCTTGTCTTTGAACAAGCACTATCCTGTAACATAAGGATTCAGTCACAGTTTTGTCACTCAAATATTCATGGACCAATTAATTTTAGGTAGTTGTTTCAGAAAGGATACAAATATATTGCAGCACACACCTGTCCTTTGTAGTTTTCAGTTGATAAAATCTAGTTCAAGAGCACAAAGGACCCAACTGAAGGTAATTGAAATAGTCACTTTGTCTTCTATGGGTATGAGTCAGGCTCTATGTGCTTTACTGTTGGATGATTACCCAGTGGCCAATACAAAATACTGCTATTCTTGTCTCATTCCTCAGAAACAGGACACATAGGCCTCTTCCTGTTCAGTGTTACGGTCCAGAGTGCTCTAGGACAGAGAAATTGAGTGATCATCCCCCCTCAGAGCTGCATAGATTAGCAGGACAAGGCAGAAAAGTCTGCACTGGCAACACTTCAGCTGTATTTGCATGGTGGGTAAATAGAACCCTTTCATTTCTGGACATGTACATGAGAAGCCAAAAAGAACAGTGAAATCATCAACATTATAACATAAATCCTTCAATAAATTATAGATATGCCCAGATGAGTATGTGGATTTACTTCATAATTAGTTGCTTCACTTTTTTCATAATTCTGTTTAAGTTCAGAATGATTTTTTTTTTCAAACAATTCATTTATCTCTTCACTGCACAGAGTTCATCTGAGACCATGATTGAACAAGTGAAAATATACCTCTTATTCTTCCAGTTCCTACTCAGTAAGCTTAAGAAGTTTAGACAACACAGGCAGGATCCTGTTTGTTATCTAGGAAATCAGACATCCATAGAATCATTAGCATCTGTCTCCTTTTTTTCTTTTTTTTGCAGAGGAGCTATTAGCACGAGTGACTTTTCTCTGGGCATTATACCAGCAGCTCTATCTTGTTTGTCTCAATTACTTGAGAAGTTTAACTCTCCCTTAGATGTCTGAGTAATTACTGATAATTTGCCTAAGCAAGGTGAAGGGGATCAGACCCTACAATATTGTAACAGCATGTTTGGGCACTGTGCAATGGTTTGGTTGCAGCATCAGTGCCAGCTTCCCAGTGTAAGTGTATGATGTTCCAGAAGAGTTAATAGAGAGCAGGGTTTTGCCCAATGGAGTATAATGAAACATATCTAGTTGTCAGGCACTGCAGGCATTCAGTACTCTGCTGTTTGAAATGACCATTTCTTCACTTTGCACCCTGTGAACTTTAGTTTGGTGAAAGCCAATTTTGACATTAAGGCTTACTGCCAACCTGCTCATCCCTCACTAGGTCTCACATCTCTTGGCTCTATTCCTCTTCTATGTATGTTCCTGGTGCTGCAGTCTGGATTGTATAGCAACTTTTCTGTTGGGTCCAGATTCGGGGCAGATAGCTGATGTGGTACATCTGAAGGAAGGATTTGACTTGTCTTTCTGTGAAGCACTAGGGTGTTCAAAGGCTTTTTTCAGTGTAAAATTGAATTCTTTTCAATGGCATTCCAGGATAGCAGATAAAACATAATTTGTTCCTGGGATACCTACAGTATTGAAGAAACAACAACAACTAAAGAAGTATAATATCTTAGCGGAAATATTTCTTGCACTATGTCATGAGCGGCCTCATTAGTTTTTCTTTGATAATTAGCTGTAACTGTGTAAAAATTAATGGATGAATTTAAACAAAGGGTTTTTTTGAAAGAGAACTTGCATGAATACTTATTGCTAGTAAATTAATTTATAAAAGCCTTGATTAAGCAACACACAGCTAATTTCACATAAAAATTCTGGTTTTTTTCCCCCTGAAGACTAACTGTGAATTCCATTAATATGAAGAAATTTCTGTCTGAATATCAATTAGACCTTTAAGAAAGTACACTCATATGCAGTTTTGGGGAAAGTCTGAGTCACATACACAGAGGACATAAAAATGCAGAGTTAATGGTTTTAGCTTGTCTTTGTTTGTCTAGATGCAACCTGTGTAAAGGCTAAAGAGTGTCTCTGATCCCTGCCTATGTCTGGATTTTCCTCTGGTCTTGGCATGTTGTTTTGTGCTCAGTTGCTGAAGCACAGAAGGAACAGCAGCAGAAAATCTCCTACCTAAGTCAACTGCACTGAGAGCTTGATTTTCTAAGGTCTTTCAAATTTTGTGGTTCCTTATAACCCAGATGCTACGAAGTTAGGATTCTTCCTTTGTGGGACTAGCACACATCCCTTATATGCTTCAGTGAGCCATTGAGTGTGGCAATGTGTGAGGAGGAGGTTTCTCTGGCCCCAGAAGCTGGGAGGCACATCCCTGGCTGCATGTCGGGGTGCCCCTGGACAAGACAGTGATTTCTGCATTGCTGCTGCTGGAGCCTCCACCATTGCCATCAGCAGATGAGCCATTGCCTTCACCCCCAATGACAGCAGCCAAGCGGTCTGCGGGATCCCACTGCTCCCTAGGCTCCACAGACACCTCCCATATGGCACCACCATTGCTAGCTGTCCCTCACTTTACCAGCACCCTGGCATTGATTTGGCTGTCACTCTGGATGGCCTTTGCCAGGCTTCCTGACAACCAACACATGCATGAGAAGTGCAACTAAGTGAGGATGCTCGTGGGTTAATTGCTCAGCTGCCTATATTACACAATAAGGGCTGGGGTTATTCTCTCTGGGTTTCTTACACAGGTAAAATAACACACGAACATTGCTTCCAATGCAAAGCTTGGCTACCTAATGATTGAGAATATTCAAAAAGCATACACAAGTTCATTTTTATTAAAAAAAAAATCAAATAAAATTGTGGAAAAAATGTGATACAAAAGCCTGTAAGACAGATTTGCAATTAATTCACCTTTTTCTTCCCTGAAATTTAAACATACCTCTTAGAACAAATGAGCTAAGGCATGGTACAGTAATAAGTCTTTGATTTGAATATAATTTTGAAAGAATCACACATCTCTAAAAGATTATGGAAATATAACTTTTATTTTAATGCGAGTAGTATTTTACTGGACCCTGGCAGGGTGTTAGAAAAATTATCATTTTCTCATTAGTGTAACTGCCAGCTAGCTCTTTTTACTTTCCTTTTCTTCACAATGGAAGATGTCTCAGACAAAACGCTACTTAATCAAATTAATTAAGAGGGAGTAGATTTCTAAAGAATGAGATTCAGATGGAATTGGTCCAAGAACTTAGCATGTTCAAGACTTCAAATGCTTTCTCAAGTTCCACAGACTTCAGTGGTATTTAAGTGCTGTTTTGAGTCAGGTCCTAAAACTGTGGCTTTGGGATTAAAACAGGGAAAAAATTTGTTTGACAAAAAGGTGCCATCAAATGGGTTTATGAAAATATGGAAGTGTTGCTGAACTTCTTGTGAAAATAATTTCCTTAAGAAACATTCAGCTCTGTCAGTGCCTACATTTTTTAATTAAACATTTCGACAAATCAGGTTGAAACATCTGTTTATTTCAAAATTTCTTTTTGCTATACACTCATGAATTCTGAAATCAAAACCTCATCTGACTTGATATTTTTCAAATCAGTTGTTCCAAATAACTAATTTTGTGCCAAATTGAATTAATTATTTTTTTGAACTGTCAGAACTGCTGAGGAATGCAAAAAAAAAAAAATCAGAAAACAAAAACAAACAAACAAACACCCCAAAACAAAACAAAAACAAACAAACATTCAAAACTGCCCATGTACAGTACTCTAACTTAGTGGGCTACAGAAAGGAGATCCTCCATTCATATTTTATTATAACTTAGCTTATTCAATTATCGTATGCAGCAATGTTAACTGCTCTGAATACAGAGTAGTTATACAGTGCATAACCACCCAGAAATATATAATCTCCCGGAAGGTGGTGGAACACTGGAACAGGCTCCCCAGGGAGGTGTCACGGCCCCAAGCCTGACAGCATTCAAGAAGAGACTGGACAACACCCTCAGACACATGGCGTGAACTGTGGGGTTGTCCTGTGCAGGGACAGGAGTTGGAATCGATGATCCGCATGGGTCCCTTCCAACTCAGGACATTCTATGATTCTATTATTCTATATTTTAGCATATATATTGAAAACAATAATTATTTTTTCAACTACAACATATTCAACTGCATTCTGTTCTAGGAAGAAATATCTAGTTGTTAGTCAATTGTGATTAATACTTCATTACTATATCATGCTCCCTGTAAAAACTCATGCAGGCACCAACTGTTGTGTCAGGCTCTGTGCAAATCAAGACAGTGAAATATCACAGCCTGGACCAGGTCTAGTAGACCCCAGTCTGTTACAATAGGATCCCATTGTGACATTCAGCATGATACAAAGAACTGGGGTAGAAACTAGATGCAGGTCATTCAGGAACCCTCTCCAGAGACAGACCCCTGCTTTCTCTGTTTTTCCTCAACAAAAACCTCTCTTGACAGTAGCCTTGTTGTAATTTAACTGGGCAGGCAGTTAAGAACCACACACAGCGCTTCACTAACTACCTTCCCCTTCCAGTGGGATGGGGTAGAGAATCAGGAAAGAAATAATAAAAAGGTAAACCTAATTGGACAAGATAGAGACAGTTTAATAAGACAGAAAGGGAAAAAATAACAACTATAATAATAATTATAATGATAATAATAAAAGAATATATAAAATGAGTGATGCAAAATGCAATTGTTCACCACCCTACCCAGCTATTTCCCAAGCAGTGGTCCCTTGGCTAACTTTTCCCTACTCTGTATACTGAGCATGACATCATATGACATGGAATATCCCTTTGGCCAGTTTCGGTCAAGCTGTCTTGGCTGTACTCCCTCACAGCTTCTCGTATATCTCCAGCCTCCTCATTGAGAAGTCCTTGACTTAGTATAAACATTGCTTAGCAACAAACAAACCAGTAGTGTATTATCACCATTCTTCTCATACTAAATTGAAAACACAGCACTATACCAACTGCTAAGAAGAAAACTAACTCTATTCCAGCCAAAAACAGGACAAGACTTCTGATATTGGTGTAATCCAAAGCTTTAGGAGGCACAACAACATTTGGGCGTCATAACAGACAGTGACTGATCACAAGTTCAGAGATGGAGGCTATGCCTTTTTGTAAGGCACCTCAAATGTGTAGCCATGCTTAATGCCACAGTATGGTTTGGTGACACCATGCCATGGAAGAGATACTGCAGTGCTGCTCAGTATTGTTGCTGCTGCAGAGAAACTTCAGGCTGGAGTCAGCTGTGCAGGTCTCAGACTGTAAATGTCACATCTGACAGGTCTGCCACATCAGAATCCTACTCATCTTCCTGTTTGTTTGAACAAATGTCCCTGTTTGTCTCTCAGATACATTTTTCAGTGGTGGCATGATAGCAAAGCACAGAGGCAAAGGCATAGCACACATCCTTCTGTCTCCTCAAGTGTGGAAGAACTGCGTAGACCTCTGTGTAGACCATCATGTGGCTTGGTGCAGCTCTCCTCAGACTGATTTCACCTCCCATGTTGAAGTCACCTGTGGAGAGTCAAGTCCTCACCTCTCATGTTCAAGTCCTTTAAGAAGAGCCGGTTTCATTTGAACTTATTCAGAGCAATCTGATGCTAACAATGAAGACAACTTTCTCACATTAAGCACATCTGTTCGAAATGGTTTCTGACCCTTTTTTGGCAAGGCGGTCAGCTGTGGAAAACCAAAGCTCCTTGCCATGTGTGTTTCCAGGTGGAACACAGAGGTGAGGGGATGAGGCATGAGGTATGACGGGGAGGAGGTACATCCACAGCTAATACTCCTTTCCTGAAGAAGATTGCTTGAAGAGGAAATCATCAAAAATAATAGAGCTCCTTCACAGATCTGTAATTCAGAGGGTGTAATGAGAAAATGTTCTTTCTGAAAGAATAGGTATGATGTATGTGATATTCTTGCAACAACCTCTGAAAGCTCATCCTCTATCTCCATTTACCAATTCTCTCCCTTCTTCTCCCCTCTAGCACCATCTTATTGCAAAGCCTCTAAGGGGAGGTGCCAAATAAGATGAAATAACTTAAATATTTCCATAGAGAAATAAGAGGTACTCTCATTTAGAAGTATTTTTTTAAGCCTTACAAGAGAATGCTTTATTCTATTATATTTCTAATGTAAAATGAAAGAAATAATGAACATTAAGTGGAATTAGCTGCGGTAAAGGAGAAAAAAAGAAAAAAAGAAAAAAATTGTACAAAAATGTTTCTGAAATTAGCTACACAGAAATGAAGAAAGCCATGTAACCAAGTAAAGAGCAACATACTGCAGATTTTTGTCCTAATTGTTCAAAAATGTTCTCTCCCACTCTCAGACCTTCTAGTCCAAGTTTGAGCCTGAAGCAAATTTTTACAGTAGAGTTATAAACCCATGAATGCAGAGGTTTATAATGGAAACACTGGCACAATCCTAACTAATGGTGTTGTGCCATGGGGTGCCTCTGTAATGAAAAAAGAGTCTCTGCACCTGTACACCAGCCAGAATAGCTAGCAACACCCAAAAAAAGCAGAAGTAGATGAAACATTAGCAGCACTAGCTTTCTGAGATAAAACAAGTACAGGAAGTCCTCCACTATAACAGATCACCAACAAATAATTTGTCCCAGCTTTGAATAAATACAGAATAGGAGCCATGCTTTGAGAAAATGGTGGGTTATTAAGGTATGGGATTTAATATCATTGTCAATCTATAAAACTTTTACGACCTAGTCTTATTTGCACAGAGATTACATCCCCAAAGCTCAGTGCCAAAGACACATGTTAATAAGCTCACAACTTTTAATTAAGCAATATGTATAAGTAGATTCCCATTAAGCTGTGATTTGTGGGCTAGTTCATTACAGTGGGTTCCAGCCACCAGACACATATTCAATACAAATCAAGCAGACTGCATATTATCCAGTTAATGTGAGCCTACTTGGGATGTTTTATCACCAGTTTAGATCAGTGGTTCAGAGTACTATATTTTTTTGTAAGACTGGGGGCAGTGACCAGAACCTTATAATGACCCCATGTTGTTTTCTTAATGAAACTATCCATCTGAATTGTTTAGCTGCAACTGGTAATTACTCATAGAGTTAATCATAGTTCTAGTATATACAATATATATGACATTCAACCAGAAAATATTTGCTCTCATTTGAATTAAATGCATAAAATAAGGCATAAAAGAAGGAAATATGGATATTAAAGACATGGAACAATAAAAATAATCCACATGTTTTATTCCAAATATATTGATGACAACATTTTCCAGATCTTTGAATAACTGTCTTTTGAGTTCCTGAATTATGCTAAAATTTCTGCCCCCAGTTTGTGACACAGAGTGTCAAATAGAATTTTTTCAATCAGCTTTACTCATGACACAGTGTGGCATGCCGTTTCACATCTTTCTTGCTTAGATGGATTTCCCATTGATTACATCAGCAGTGAGGACTGTACAGCAATCTGACACACCAGACTTCAAAGTGAGATAGATATTCTACAATATTCAACTTTTTTTTTTTTTTCCAGGAGTTAGAAATTCATGGAACATTAGATCATGATATAGGAGAAATTACTGTAGTCAGATTTCTGGAAAATAATACTTCATCATAGCACTTTCTTCTGGTATTCCTTCCATAATAATCAGTTAATGAATTAACTTTGCCACATGCTTACAGTTATCATGAGTGACCATGTTATTTTTAACAGCCCTTTCAGTAAGGATTCTACTGTACTTAATTGTAAGGAAATATGCATTTTATTTACTGATGGAACTTTTCCATGTAACCTCTCTTTAGCCCCCATGAAACTACACAAAGTACTTAGGGTCAATTTTTTTTGCAATTTATATTTTCTGTTTTGCTACTGAAATATTCTCTAAACATCCAATCTTAGCTAAGGTAATAATACCATAAAGAGCTGCCCAGTGTTTATTTGGAAAACAGAATTTGCCATTCAGCCCCAGAGCAGCGGTACATCATATTCAGTATCCTGCTAGCAGCAGCAGCTTAGACATGAGGTTTCATGAAACCAAAGTGGGAATGAGTGCCAGTAGAGGAGACTCTGAGCTGAAAAACAAAAGAGGCAGCTCCTGAGAAGAGGTGAACTACAAATCAAGAAGACAAGGAGAGGAGAAAGATCATAATTAGCTGTAGCTCTAAATGTAACAAGAAGAATTTTTCAATCAATATGGTAAGCTGCTTGTAGCCAATTAAAAGACTGTAAAGTAGGGACAATGCCATATGTAGATTAGGGTAGTCTCATAAAAAGAGCCTTAAAGCAGTGTTGCATAGTTCATGAATTGATTTTGCTTGAAGGCCAGAAAAAAAAGGAGCTGCAATAGCCAGTCCTATAGCAACAAAAGTGGTACCTCAGAGAATTCCATCAGCGGTAAATGATACAGTCAGAGGATTTTTACACATCCCTTTTTTACCAAAGTTTCACCCCACCTCACCAACTTTCATATACTCACACTGGCACAAAATTATAATGAAGATTTTTTTAATTATTACACTATTTCTGAACTAACTACAGCAATGCAGACATGGGAAAAAAAACTATACCCCTACCTTTAGCTTTAATTCACTGCTAAATCCCAGCACTTTGCCTTTAAAAGCTCCATGGGATACAGCAGCATTTGGAGGAGTAAACTACCACAAATGCCAGAAGATAAAGAGTTAAAAACAGCCTCCTGCAGCCTGCAGAGATAGTGTGGAGTCAAGGAAAACACCCAGACATACAGCTGTTGAGACAGGAGCAACATTACAGCCATTAAAATCAAATGTCAAAGAAGGAACAATGCCTATTAGCTTTTAGAAACCAAAAATGAACAGTTCAGCTTTATCAAACAAATGGGTTGCACTATCCAATTACTAACTTCTGATAAGCACTATGTCAATTTTGAAATTGTACTGCTGAGTCTGTGGAGAAGAAAAAATAAATTTGAGTTATCCACATAACAAGGATAAAGGGAAGCCAAACTATTACAGTCCTGACCTAATTACCCAGGCAAATCACTCCCCTTACAGAAACATTGCAAAGCCAATAAAAACACTGTAGCCTTCACTGACGAAGCTCTGACCTTGCATGAGGCCTCTTTCCTCTCCCGTTCAGGTCCTATCTGATCAGAAGCCTTGAGAAGTCGTACAATTGGGTCCTTCACTTGAAGCAGTATTATTTGCAGCAGGAATATAACAGTGAAGGCTGCGTGTGTCCCCAGCTGAGCAGGCAGCAGAGGGCTGCAGCCTGCAGAGTGAATGGGACTCCCCATCCACTCCACATAATTAGGCAGAGCCACATAAAGCGGCTGGCAAGCATGCTAGAGAAAGCCAAGTGCATAACCAATAGACTAGTTTACTTTTTTAGAATAATGTCCATTGTGTTCAGTGAGGATGCAAAGGCTTCCATTGCTTCTTCAGCATTGTTAAGTCTGAAGCTGGTTGGCAACCTGTATTTTAGGTACATGAGCTATAGATTAAACATGGGCTGAATTTCTCCCTCAGAGAAGACAAAAGGAGTTATGTGAAAACAGCAGCAGCAGAGTCTATCACTGAAAGCATAATAATAATAAAAACTCCTCATAAAATATAGCTGATTTTTTTGTTTGTTTTTGAAAATATGTTTATGTGGTTAAAAAATAGAGACTATTTTTCACACATTCTGATCTGACATATGGTTGTCACATATCTGGGCAGATGAAGCCTTCAGCTGCATATAGCTAATGCTCACTTTGCCTTCTCCATATGTCCTGACAAAGCTGAAGGAGGGCACATATCACCAGGGATATGACAATATTAGAGAGAAAACTAATGCCTAAGTAGGATTATTTATGAATTTTAAAACATATAGGTACTTAATGACTTTGTTGACAATCCAAGTAGTGCTGAGAGTATATGCCAACATAGAGCTGAGCAGGTTCCATTAGTGGACAGCCATCAACTTAGATCCATCAGATGGAAATTTTGTGTCTCTCCTGCTGCCAGACCAGGTGACATTGTAACTTTGGAGGTTTCTACATTACTGTCTTGGATGAGCTTTTGGGACGAATCTTCCCCACATCCCCCCTCACTTTACACTGTGACAGTCTTGGAGCACATTCACTGGGTTCCTTACTTGGAACTAGGCTGGAAGAATATTCCAATTTATTCCTGAAGGCTTATTTCAGAAATAAGCCTATCTTACCCCAGCAACTAATGGCCATCAAGTCCACATGATCAGATTACAACTCATCTGAAGAAATCCCTCACAACCTCTGTCTTATGGATCCCAGACCTTCAGCACCAGCTGTTTTCCTCTACAGACCTGTTCCTACCGTCCTGTACTACTGCTAATGTAGATGTAGACTCTCAGTGTTGCTTCCTCGTGCATTCACACAGCGTAAAACTTCTTACCTTTTTTTAAATCGTGGACTAAAATGAGTATTAAAGTCCATGTGTCAACTTCAACCACTTAGCTGTCTTTGAGGACTCTCACCTTGAAGATCTGTCTTACCATTCACAACATTTGCAGTCGAATAAGAAACATGGGACTTCGAAATAAACCTTCAAACCAGAGAGACAGACATGCATAGAGCAAAAATCTACATCAGTTGCAGCTGTGCTGGGTGAAGGAATAACAGCATCACCCACACCTGTCCTTACACCCTTCCCTCAGAGATGACTGCACTCAGAGCTGCTAGTGGAGTTGCTCATGCAAATGCTTTCTCACCTGGTTTTGGTTAAAATGACTCTGCAAAGCTTGAGCAGCTGAAACAGAAGGTATTTTCTGCTTGTCCTGAAACGGGTGAGGCAGAGCTCCCATGAGACCTGGTCGTACATGAAAAAGCAGCTGCAGATGATCTCTTCAGGTGGCACAGCTGCACTCAAAGCAGAGCTTTTGCCCACAACAATAGCAAGGGTAGAAGTGTATGTGACAGGAGGAAGGCTAAAAATTAGACACCTGGATGCAACAGCTCTTAATCTGGTCTCACTATTTTATTTTTGGACCAAGTTGTAACTGTACCAGGTCTTTTGACATTCTCTGTAAAAATCTCTCTGTCAACAGAGCACAGATAGGCTCTCAGCTTCTAAGTACAGCCCTAGCCTTGCGTAAAACGTCAGTTCTTGATAAGCTGGATTCATGTGCATAAAGCCATTGATTCATAGGGAAAAGCCAGCATTTAAGAGTCGATATGATGCGGTAAACTTTCCATTGTCAGCTGTCCACAATATTTTTTATCCAAAATATGAGTGATTCTTAACAGAAACTTGAAAAAATGGAAAAATAGGAGACTACAATAAATTCCTGCCCACCACTTTTTAAAGAAAAAACATAATGTGATGAGACCACTAAAAATTTTGGGCTTTTCCATCTCTAATCTGAAAAAATAACATACATTCTCAGGTAGTTTAGAGCTTCTCTAATATATTCACAGATAATATTTGTGGAAAAATACAAAAGCAAAAGCCTTCAAGCACTGATTTTTAGTTCAAAAGTAGGAAATAAAAGCTTAAACAGCATGGACAAAAGAAAAACCCCTGAAAAGGTTTCAAATACCTAGCCTTGCCACTGAAACCTGTCCTGCTATTGTTCTGTTCCCGTGAGCACACACACACACATTCGTGTACTGATTTTAGATGCAAAGATAGTTGTCTATTTCTCCAAATTCAGTGTGGTTATGTTTTCCATTGGATGGTGGAGTTTAAAATTTATCTGAAAAAGTACTGTATGGTGTCTTTTTTATTTTTTATTATTTTACTATGTAAGGACTCCGCGCCTTTGGAATAGGGGGCTATTATAAATATATGTCATAGTGCAGATCAGGAACTTCTCCAATTTCATTAACAAGTAGCAAGATCTGTGCATATACGTCCCATACAGAATGTTTTAGAAACATTCCCTATTATGTCTAGTTAAGTCAACCTTGTGTCATTATTTCATATTAGTGTATATGACAGGATTGGCATACCCAGAAAAGATGCATCAGAACCACTACATGTCAGACAAGAAAATGTAAAAAGGAATCCTGTGTTTGAAAACTAGGTTAAATATTAAGTCCTTAAATATTTTGAGAATGAAGTCTTATTTTGGTACCAAAAAGAATGTGTGTTGTTTAAAGGTTTAAGGAAGTACTTCAGTTAAAGACTTTGTACAACAAGGAAAACAAAACAAAACAAAAATAGATTTCTGAGTGCATATCTGCATATCTAAGTAGAAGAAGGTAGGGAATTAGAATGAAAATCTGCTGCAGCAAGAGAAGGAAGCATTACTTAAACACATTGTTTTAGAACATATATTGTAAAAAATTGACAATTTTTTTCACAGAGAAACTCTTTTTAAAATAAGCCAAGATTTTTACAAAATAATC
This sequence comes from Patagioenas fasciata, assembly GCF_037038585.1. NCBI lineage: Eukaryota > Metazoa > Chordata > Aves > Columbiformes > Columbidae > Patagioenas > Patagioenas fasciata. The sequence goes on from NC_092521.1 coordinate 93,233,641, forward strand.
TTTCAGGTCAAACATCATTATCCTACACAAAAAAATTTCTGCTGTATAGGACCACGCTGATTTCACTAAAGTGTTGTTAAGCACAAGTGGAAAAGGTACTTCTTGTGGGCAGATCTCATCATTTTCACATATCCTCAGAAACGTAGGACCAGTATAAAACTCAAAACACCCCAGCCAACCTTTGTACTAAAATAGATGAACTATCTAACTTATCCCTTCAGGTGGTTCTTTGCCCTGTCTCCAAAAATACCCAGAAATAAGCAGTATTTGAAACAAGTTTAAGCTGATGCATCTTTCCTCCTCTGACCAAAGAAAATATCTGACTATCCTGTTTACAATGAATCCCAGAAGAGGTGGTTGTATGGGTTCCTACAATTACATACTGACAGGAAACTTTTGGTCTTCATCCTTTTAGCTTGTCCCGCATTTCGTACCTTTTTCTCTTAATAAAGAAAACAGCTTTCTAACCTAGTCATTAAACAAAACAAAACAAAACAAAACACCAAAACAAACAAACAAAAAACCCTTAAAACAAGATTCCCCAAAGAATGACACCAGGGAAAGCATTAAGGACTCAAGGTAACTTCATGCATAGTATCCTCAATCTTGTAATTTTGACACCTGAGCTGTAATTTTCTCTCCTTTTTGATCTTGCTGGTGAAGATGCAGCTGTGGCTGAGACCTTGAGCCATCTCCTGCATGTGTCATTTCCAGGCCTTTCGCTGTGCAGCTTCTGCCAGATGACTCCTATTCAGAGGAGGACGAGGCTTAGAAATAGTCTGAGATGGGTTTATGTCTTCTCACAGCTTCCACATGTTCAGGCAGCAGATTTGAGTGTCTCCCAATGCTCATTGCTGTGGAGTAAATAGCATTGCTGCTTGATATAAAGGTAGCCCTCAATGTCAAGACCTCTTCTGGTGTAAATTTTCACATCTTCATCATCTTTAACTGAGCAACCAAAAAACCTGTGCTGAAGATCAGGCTCCCCATCTCTAGATTACTGGATAATAATATCCTATCAAGGAGATATAAGAGGGAATCAGAAAAGCTCATCAAAATGTTCAGTGACATGGCAGCAGATTTATGAGAAAAAAAGATGTCATTATAAAGAAGAAGGAAAAAAAAAGGAAAGGTCAAATTCATTAGTAAGAAAGGAAGACCTAAAGAAGGTACAGGAGATGCAAATATTACAGATCTACTAGCAGTTTGGAGTTTTATTGTTAAGAGAAAGGTAGGTTGTCTTAGGGCATTTCATTAAAATGAGGTACTGCTGCTCTTTATTTTTACATTTTCAATCTTTTTATTATCATAGTGATATGTCTTCAACTGCTTCCTTAAGCATTAAGAGCTGATTTATTTAATAAAACCAAGGACTGAGCATCACTGGAAATACTGCTTCCAATGGAATGCTCTCATGCTGTGATTGGTGAAGTGCTAAGTAATTTGCTTTTAATGCTAGCACATACCACTTAGCACTATATTTAACTGAATGATGAAAATCACTCATTTTTCATCCCCTTGCTTAACTGGTGCTCAGTGTAATCTATCTACTGTACTGTGAGCCTAGCACCAGATATATTCTAATAGACCTTGCTCTCCAATCTACAACAAGCGTTTTAATTTTTAATTCATACTTATGTCTTTATCCTTAAATAGAACAGAACTACAGATGGGGAGTATGTTTTAGATAATAAGAGCACAGTAGGTACCTAGGGAAACTACACCACTAAAAGGATTCTTTATTTACACTTTTCAGTAATGACTACATATATACAGCTACACGGGAGAAAATTGTTGTAAAGGAACATTGCATAGACAGCCAATTACTATCCAACTATAACTAAGCATTATGGTCGATGTTGCTGATAAAAGCACTTCAGAAAACAATTGCAAAACCAATGCCACCCAGTGTACATCAACCAGAAATCGTGGGAACTCACAGGATTTGAAAACCAAAACTGATAGGTAGGATTTTATATTTTCAGCAAAAATGTAAGATAAATTTACCTGATATTTAGGAATACTTTAAATTCTGCTTTCAAGAATAGGTACTGTTGCAGAATTTTACATCCTAGATCAGACAAAAATCAGTGGAGACATGCCAATGTAACTGAAGGAATAGAAGTGGTGAATCAAATCCTTCATGCTGAACAAAGTCTCAGGACCAGATCCACATTTGTTAAAAAATCAGCATATTCATATCAGAACTGAAGGTGTGGTGGTTCCTCATGTAAAGTCTGTCTTGTCATTAAACCAAATAATGGCATGTTACCAACGCTAAAGTCAAAATTTCACAGAACCAGACTGGGATATCTTAATTCAGCGATGGGAAACCTAAGATATAACATTGCCCAAAGGAGGTTTTACCATTACATTCAGTCACATTCAAAGACAAAACTGAGACCAAGAAGATGCACAAAGTATGGTGTGCCCACACATGTTGTCTTGTCACTTGTAAAATGCACTAGATGACAGATCACCATCAGAACTCATAGCAGAGGACAGTCATGTACACAAGCAATCTCAGTGGCCTCCACTCCATTGCTTATGTCAGTCACTCATTGTGAGGTAATTGGTATTACCCCAAATATGGGGGCAACAGGTGAAAAGCACGACTTCGCTCAGGTGGAAAAAATCCACAGAAAAATTCTGTAACGGGGTGGTTTCTCTTCAGCTAGTTTCATTTTCAATATTATGCACAATAGTTTAAAGTGTCAACAGGCAAAGCAAGCATTAAAAAGGCAATTTTTATTCCTGTTATGACAGAGAGAAGTCATCCAAGTAATAACTGATGCAATACAACCCACAGAAATCACATAATTTCTGGTAGATATTCAGAAGATTTTTAACGCCATTTCTGTCTGGGTGTAACACACAAACACACGAGTGTATGCACATGCATACAAATCAATTAAAAGAAGAAAAAACCTGTAGAAACCAAATTGTTTCCTTGCAATCTGTTTTCAGGAGTGAAATTTAAACCTTCAGGTAACTACCTAATACCATCTTAAGGATTATTCAGATGGATGAGAAACATAGATTTAAGAATCAAAATTCATCAACAGTGTTCAAGACATTGGGAAAGATTTTGCAAAGGTAAATGCATCTGAAAAAGTTTCACCATATCAGTGTGAACAAGGGGACATCAGAAAAGCATACATTTTAGAAAAACATCATTGATTACTGTGTTAATTGATTACAAGTTTTCTACATTAATGGTTCAAGATAGCAGGAAGGTAAGACTTCTCCCATTTTCACCTGCATTTTCAGGACAAATAGGACTCTAGTACAGGGAAGACCAAGAGTCAGGGCAGTGGCAGTCTGCTCTTTATTAGTATGTTTTCTTCTGACACTGGTGACCTTGAACAAATAATTTCACCTTTCTTGCCCTTTTTCATCTTTTCTCCTTCTGTTGTCTCTCGCAGTCATTGCCTTTGGGGCATGGACTTCATTTCTTATGCATTTGTATGAAACCAAATAGAATAGACACTGACTGTTTCAAACTAATGAGCATGAGAATAACCTCCAGGTTGCTTTAAGCTGCTGTAGCTCCCAGGGAGGCAGGTCTGACCAACATTAAGACCCCAACAAAATTATCTTCTCTGGGATCTTGTAAGTTTTGCAGCCTGTTGGGATTTGGCTACAGAACTGGTGGCATGAAGCCACCATTGTTCCTCTTCTGGGCATCTTTACAGCCTTGCAATTAAATAGTCTTGTGCTTTGAACAATTGCTGAAAACACTGTCAAAGTTTTAGTCATGAAACTTGAAAGACAAGTCAGTAACATTTTCTCCATCACCACAAAAAGCACGAACAAGCAAACCTGAGAAATCTAGGAATGTCCCACTATTTGGAAGGAAAAAATATCACATGAAATAATTGTATTTGCATGATCCAATTTGTGATCTGATCTCACCACACTGAAAAGCTTGTTGAAGCCACAGAAAAGCTATGGATGAAGCATTTGCAGAACAGCACTGTACGCACAGAGGTGTGGATGTCAGAACTGTAGATCCTGTCAGACAGTAACCATACCATGGCTATGGATCAGGATGTAAACAACTCTGCCGACTACACATTACTGAGGGAATTAGTTCTTGTTGGAGACAACGTCATTTCCTGAAGATTAGAAGAAAAGATGTAGAGAAAGACATGATGTGAGTACTTCGGCAACACTGTACTGATGACCTCCCTCCCCCAAAAAGAGGTATACAGGAGCAAGGGCCCACATGTTAAATTTCACAGTATTACAGTATGTTTGGGATTGGAAGGGACCTCAAAAGATCATCTAGTCCAATCCCCCGCTGGAGCAGGAACGCCTAGGTGAGGTCACACAGGAACATGTCCAGGTGGGTTTTGAATGTCTCTGAGGAAGGAAACTCCACAACTTCCCTGGGCAGCCTGTTCCAGTGCTCTGTCACCCTCACTGAGAAGAAGTTCTTTCTCAAATTTAAGTGGAACCTCTTGTGTTCCAGCTTGATCCCATTACACCTTGTCCTATCATTGTTTGCCACCGAGAAGAGCCTGGCTCCATCCTCGTGACACTCACCCTTTATATATTTATAAACATTAATAAGGTCACCCCTCAGTCTCCTCCAAACTAAACAGACCCAGCTCCCTCAGCCTTTCTTCATAAGGGAGATGCTCCACTCCCTTAATCATCTTTGCTGCCCTGTGCTGGACTCTCTCCAGCAGTTCCCTGTCCTTCTTGAACTGAGGGGCCCAAAACTGGATACAATATTCCAGCTGGGGTCTCACCAGAGCAGAGTAGAGGGGCAGAAGAAAAAAACTGTGTCTTGTGTGCTCATCTGAACTTTCCAAGGTTTCTCTGTCAGCAGACAAGACAACTGTATGTATAAAAGTAGACACAAGGTTCTTTTAACTGAACTTTACTCCTCAGAGGGCATCAGAAAACTGACATGGGTAGGACTCAGCCAAGTGCAGGGATCTGGTGGAGTCAGATCTGGTACTGAGACCCTGGGTAAGGAATGAGAGGAAATTCATATCTTGCAATAATAGTGACATCTAAGAACACTCAGCGTGTTCTGTAATTATCTGTCACTGAACACCCTGATACTACCTTTGATCAGCAGCAACTTCACTTAGCAACTATGAGGGCATGTTCCGCTCTGCATGTACTTCTCTAGGCACTGGGAGGGGTCCAGTGGCTCTCAGTACACAGTGGCAAACACAATGCAAGCCTGAGAGATTGGAACTTTCCCACTCAGACCAGTATGTGTGGACACACACCTGATTATATGTAAAGTAGGTGATTTAAGACTGCCCTCAGCATGCTTTAAATGTTGGCCCTTGCTCCAGATTGCTCTGGATTGCATTACTGTACTGAGTTTCTGAACAGAAAGTGTGACATTGAGTAAATGACACCTCTCAAGACAGCTTTCAAGACTCTTGCAACAGACCTATAAAACTACCCGAGGATGAAGACCCACTGGAAAACACAACTGTGAAAATTCAGCCCTAACTGATCATACCCTAATCTTTCCAAAAGAAATTGTGTTTGCAAATTATCTGTTTTCTTCTACCCCTCCCATGGTTTTATGCTTAGGTATCAGTATTGCTTTTCAGCTAGGTACAGAAACTGAAAACAATACCTTTCCACCTTGCTGTACACTTTTTCCTCTCCCTCAGCTTGACACGTGAAGATGTGTGCAGCACACTGTCCCTTTTGCTTATGCACTCCTGGGCTGTGCTCATTTCATTATACAAAAGACTTTCTCCAGTAATATCACCAAATGCCTGAAAAACAGAATGGACAAAACCAAAATATCATTATGGCAGCATTCAGTGAAATATCAGAAGGAACACGGATGACTTCGATTACACTTCCCCACCTCTCTCTTCTTGCTTTCAAAATATTGCAGCTTAGAAGCTTTTGTGTGTGTGAAATTTTATTCTGTCATACTAATAACGCAGCTTTACAGCAGCTTACAGTTTAGCTTTCATGGTTCAGTTCCACTCCTAGGCTTATAACAATTTTTCTAACAGTTCTGCCAAAAAATTATAAAGTAAAAGTTACTGTAAATGTATTCACTAATACAGATAGAGCAGTGAGATTAGCAATTTAAACACATGTGAAATGTGAATTCGCCTAATTTTTCTCAGACTCTAAACGCTTTAGTAAAACAGTGGAATGGGGATTTTTACGCTCGTTGCTTTTAATAATTTCTTCTTATGATGTTCTTGACACATGGAGAAGATTTGAGTGAATAAAGAATAGACCTTCAAAGAAGAAAATCATGGCCATGAGGAGGAGATGATGTGTTATAGGACTGGAAACTGGTAATGAAGCCAAGACACTGTCTCAGATCCAGCTCAGTTCATTTGTAGTTACCACATTGCACGTCAGATCCTCAGCTTGTGTCATGTGGGTGGCATTTTGCACAAGAGTGTCCTGGCTCGCATTCTTTTCACTTTCTGGAGCACCCATATAAAAGAAATTTTGCTCAGATGAATATGAGCAGAAGTCAAATTTCAGACGCTGAGAAATAACAGAGCCTCAGCTCTTCCTTAGCTGCTGTTACTCAAATGCTAGCATGGAAAAAGTAGGTTGCTCCAGTAATACTATAATATTTTAATGTATTTTGCTATTCTCAACCTGGTTTAACACATCTGTAATAAATTATACAAATGCTGGTTTATGTACAGGAATAATTTCTGTTGTTTTTTTGTGTACTTTTATATTCTATCTGATGAAACATCTTAAAATCTTTGTTGTACTTCTGGGTTTGATACCTTATGAAGCTGGGAAGTGCTGTTATCTCTGAACAGTGGCATACAGGCAAAGGAGGGGATATTCCTCTCCTCACATGAAAAACTGTGATTGAATGTTGGAGTGGTCTTGTACATCCTACATCCTAGGCAAGTTTCTTTCTACCAGGCTACACTATCTTTATAGCTAGGTACCACTCACACAGAATACCTACTGCTTAGTTTTCAGTTATACTCTTTTACACTAAGAAATGATTGTCCTAATTTGTTTTTCTCATGGCATGAACAGTCTTCGGAACACATAAAGCAGAGATACAACATCATTACAGGGCTTCGTAGCAACAGTTTTGCAAATACAAAGTCAAGAAGACAGAAGACCAAAACAGAGCCTATAGCATGAATGACATAACAGAAACAGCAATATTTTTCCTGTTCCAATAATTGGAGGAAAAAAAAAATCATCAGGCTATCCCTGGAGATTTAATATTAGTTCCCTAGAAGCTGGAACACTAAGTTGCATGTTTCTATGCAAAAAAATAAGATACAAGTGATACTTGAGGTTCACTGGAAATGCCTCTCTGTTGGTATTGGTTAACACATACCAAAAGCTCTTTCCAATCTGATAGTTCACTCTCTGGCATGCCTGACCAAAGCAACAGAAGCACTTTGCTACACTTCATGTGCTATCATTTATTTGTGTACTTTAAATTGAAGCTTGTTTGGATATGTCAGATTTTTAGACTTGATCAGATGTTGTGCAGAGTTCTGTGCTTAAACTAAAGTCCGAGTTGTTGTTTCCTAGAGTGCTTTAATAGCAGTAACCTTACAGTTAATCAACCATGTAGTAAAGTTCACTGTGCACTTACTGCAGTGTAATTATAAAGTGAGCAACATTATAATTGATGCATTTTGTCGATCTGTGTAGCTGCAAGGTACTTTTTCAAAGGTTATTTCTTTTTATTTTTTAATTCAGATAAAATAATTTAATGCTGTTTTGGCAATTATCCTTTGACTTCAGAGATTTTAGTACTGATTCAGGTAAAATTACATGTTAGGTGAATAAAGATTACAGGCATTTAAGAGTACAAAATACATTCCACAGCAGTCTGTTGCTGTACCCTTGCAGCATAAAGTCTTTCAGAAAATCACTGAAAACACAGAAAATCTGAGCATTTCTAGTGGGTTGGAAGTGAAAGAGAGGAGTTTCAATATCAAATAGCACTTTTAAAGTACACCTTAATTGTTAGCACTGATATTTCTTATACAGCACAATTACAGCAATATGACGATATTTTTCCAATGAGCATTGGGTCAGACTGAATGGATGCGCTTTGGCAAAACTTGCTCTCATCCCTTCTGTGAACATTCAAACGAAACAGCTCTAACTCCTGAAGCTCCCATGGAAAAACAAATGTAAATGTCCGTGCCCATAAAATATTTGTGTATATGTTGGCTGGGTATGTAACCCTTGCTCTTCATCTCATGTTCTCTGCCAGTAATAAAGAAACCAGCATGAATTAAAATTGCATATTCATATACAGAACAAGGCTATAATGCTGCACTGTAGGTATTTCTGTCATTTTCTGATTATCTGAAAGCCTGTGTATCCTGCTGAGAGACAGTGGCGGCTCTGTCTTATAATTTTCCTGCTCCTTCCATCGAACCACAGCCTCCACCACAACTGAGCAAGACATGGTATCTTGATGGAAATACATCTTTTTCCCCATGGCTCTGTGAGTTTCTGGGGTGGAAAGCAGATTGAACCTGGGATTTGGAGAAAACTGGAGAGGGCAGAAATGACCGCATGCTACAAGGCTGCATCCTGCATTTCCATCCTGCAGCAGCATAACCTTGACAATAGATTAATAATTAACAGTCACCATTTCCATTTAAGACTATACCTCAATTTTACTCAAACAAAAAAAGGACATAATCCTATACTTGAAAACGTAAACAACCTGAAACAGAAGGTATGGAGACTTAATTTTCCTTGGCTGAGACATAACGTGTATGCCCTATTTATCTGCAGTGAACGTGTTGGTTTAACCATCACAAGGGCAGGGAGCAACAGTCTGTTTCAATTTCAGGACAGAATTCACATGTCACGTGCAAAATGAGTTGGATCAATGTAAGAGAAAAGTACACAAACACAAGATTTCCCCAGGAAAACTCTTTTTCTTGTTTTTTATCTTGTCAGATGGGTGAAAAGAGCCACCTGGACAACAATTTTATTTCTTTAATTAATTGAATTCTAGCATTAAAGGAGAAATATATACTGGTAAAGATAACTGAAAGCAGTCTGGTTTACTTCTGTTTGCAGAGGAACTAGCAATACTGTCATGACCCCCAGCTAAACGGTTGTAAATTTGCAGGCTGTACTGATTTGTTTCTGTGCCCATGGGAGCATCCCTTAGCTGTCTTTCATCGTGTATGATTCCCAGCTAATTGCATTGCATGTTGAGAGGAATCATCCCATTGGATGCAGTTGCGAAATATTATTTGCCTTCAATGGGACAAGATTAGATCTCAGAATTAGGTGGGCAGCATGTGGCAAAGCCTATTCAGCCCAGGAGCATATGCCCACAATCATGCATTAATGTGGGTAGAATCACTCTTGCAAGGGATAAACCTTTGCTGTTAATCCCTAGTTTTAGTAGGATCTCCAGAAAACTGACTTACTGTAAACTGGCCATGTTTGTGGATGACCTGGCATGATGCTGCTGAAACCAACTAATGTGTGCCAATTTAAACCAAATAATTACCTTTGCCCAGCCTCTCCCCAGCCAAGAAGACCTCACCCACTCACCTCAGCTGATCCAGTTTATGCTATGGATAAGCCAGAGCTTTCCTGACCCCCTTGCAGGATCTGGTGAGATTATGATGTTCTATGATGATGAAGCTCTTAGGTAGTGTGACGACCTCGGTTACTGAGCTAAAGCAATCATTCCTCTTCTCCATAAATCTTTAGTGATCACTGCAGGGAGACTCTTTATGAAAACAGCATACAAGCCGGAAAATTCTGCACTCAGATACGTATACAAACTCCTCTGGAGTAAACTGCACGCCATATGCACATATGGAAAGAATAGGGCCCAATATTCACAGTAACATTGTGTATATAAAAAGAATTTGTGGAATTAAGAATAAAACATGAGGCAATTTGTTGATTTGTCCAGGGAATATATGGGAGCGACAAATGTGTAGATTATCCTAAGATTGTTTTTTAGTGTCATGATCAGATCCAAGAACTGTATATAAAAGCACGCAGTACTTCACGTGCTAAAAGTATAGCTTGCTCAAACAATTGTAAAATATTCAGTATTCTTAAGATTAAATATCTGAATATTGCTTCTGAAGGAACAGCTGTCAGCTTAAATCTAAAGTCTAGTTTGTTTACTGGCTGTATTTTATATCTGTTAGAAAATGACACCAAATGGCAATAAAATTGTTGTAAGTATTCTACTGGGGAATATAAATGCCCTTTGGTTACAGTGTACATATCTTTATACATAATTCCAGTATATTTTCCCTAGAATTATGTTAAATATGTAAAAAGCCTTTTCTCATAAAGGTAAAAATGCTAGATGTTTCCAAGCTGTAATTTAGCATTAGTGTCAAGATTGCTTCAGAAAATAAGCTACAGTTACTGTTTCATTCTTTTTAAGTGTCACTCAGCATACCATATCTGATCTTGTATTCAAAATAAACTTATATGATTTTATTCACTTTTCCAGAAGTGCAAGAGAGTTTAGACATAATTTATAGCATATGGGTTGATGTAAATAGCTTAAACTAAGTAATAGGCTAGTCACCTACGCTGTCTTATCCTATTACTATTAGGTACTTTTCAAGTAATTAGAGAAAACAGATCTTTCATTCAGTTAGTTTAAATTGGATGACTCCTTGACATTTGTGTAGGTTTATTTAATAGATAAAATCATACTTTACAAAAAAGTTTCTCTACAATGCTGAGGTTTACTGGGCCTATAATAAGAAACTGATTTTTTGCTAAGTTAAAGTGACTTATCTTTGCCCTTTTAATAAGGAATCAACTCCAGTCAGCAAGAGTCAAGATAATAATCACTGAGTTGGTGTTATCACCATGTAGACAGCAAACACGTACCACTATCATTAACTTTTCCGTGCATGGATTTCCAATACATTTAAGATGCTAAAACTCAATAATTGCCTGCATATTACAATAACATAAGATTAATGAATAAGGGAAAGCGTGAAAAGTGATTTATTTTGGGAAGGTCACTCCTTGGCTAGCTAACATCTAAATTGAATACTATAAAGGAGAAATATATTATAGGCAAAAAGGAAAATGGGTTTTACTGCATGTGAATTCCTTGAATTTTACAATGCTTATGATAAAAGCACTGTACTTACAAGTTTAACCTCTATAATTTTTATGCTGCACATTTAAAAAAAATCTTTTTATTTAACATTTCTAGGGCAATTTATACATGTCACCTTTTACTTAATGTTCCTTTTAAAACAGTTATTTTTGCCTCATGATTATGAAACCTATAAAACTACTTTGCATACCAGACATGAAATTTCTAGTTATACCAGCAAAGTTGGACCTTTAATGGGAATACCATACTTAAAGAAACAGATATTTTAAAGAAGTTATTGTATAGAGAGACGTTTGTTCCTGGCTAGTGTACTCCTGCACACAGCACTTGCAAACTGGCCTTACTTACTGAAAAAAAATAAAAATAAAAAATTAAAGTCAGTGTTTTGGCTCCTTGGCTTAAATGAAGTTCACACTTAAGTGCTTTGCTGAATTCAGGAAATCTTTCTTTCACTGAAGTAAAAAAGAGTAGGATGAGGTTGTGAATATAATGTAAATTCCTTATGAGCACTGAAGGAATTTTAAAGCAAGATTGTGCAAAATTTCTTTCAGGACCATTGAAGAATTATCTGCAGATGCAGAAATATATCTGGGGTTGAAGTCACTAGGAGCTGAACACATGAATTTGAGGAAGAATTTGGCCTGGTGATTTAAGTACTGTTCTCGTGTCCTCGTGTTTGACAAAAGATAAGATATACTGCTACTCCAGTAAGCCAGAGCTCACTAGCCTGCCCACACACCTCCGTTAATTGAACACTAAGAACCTATTCCTTATGCTGGTAGTACCCTCTCAGCAATGTCTATATTCTCACACACTTATTAAAGTTACTATCATTTCTATGCTGTTTTTTGCTAAACTGCTCATTTCCTCCTATTACTAATATGCACATATATTCTTTATGAAGGATGCCTACCAATATCAGCAGCCATCATGCTATAAAAATGCACAAAGCATTACACATCCAATGGTGAGCTTTTAGTCCCCAAATTCTGGAATTAAGTAGCTCCCGATGCAGTAATTAGGAATAGGTGTTACAGCTCTTTCAGGTGTGATCCCTGAAAGTCATAGAAATCGAAAAGTTTCCAGTCTTCAAAGGTACATTCCTTCAGATTTTCTTTATGAAAGTGAAGAAAGAAACAAAAAGTTACACTGAAGTAATCACATTTTAACACTCAGTATGTTACTGTAATAAAAAGCATAACTGTTTTGCAGGAAGAAGGTGCATGCAACCCCCAGTTCCTAGATGCTGTTGAATTATTCTTTGTATTTTGCAGTTGTACAACACTGGCTCACACAAAAGAGAAGAAAAATAAGCAAAAATTGGTTGTTTTCTTGTTCCATAGACTCTGCAGATGAGGTAAATGTATATGCAAATGAAGGACATGCCACAGTTGTCACAGACTGTTTCTACAGGCCATGTGCTTACAGTCTAGAGATAACATTTTGTAAAAATATCTTACATGTGATGGGGAGAAGGAGGATGGCTGATAATAAAGAACAAGCAAAGGCAGCTGTCATTCCTATGACAGGGAGAGAAGAGGTGACAATTTCTGCCCTGGCCACTGTGAAGAAGAGCTCTCCTGTCCTTCAGCACTGTTCGTGGGATGATGATGGCAATGAAAAGCAAAAGGGGAGCCCATCTTGTTTCTTCTGATGAAGTGCTGTACCCATTCTGGCAGAAAATGTATAAAATTATGTAGGTAAACTTCTGGAAGAGAGAAGTCTTATTTGCAGCAAAGAGTGATCCAAATAAAAACAGAGAAACTGGCAATGAATAAATTGAGACTGCAGAAGAAGAGAAGATTTCTGACCAAATGGACTGTAAGGATCCAGAAAAAATCTTTCCAAGGGATATCTAGGGACAAAATTCCTAGACTAGGTTTAGGTAAACTAAACCATCTCAATCTTTAGAACTAGCTCTAAATATTAAGACTGAAAATGATGCAGTAGTCCACAAAAGTAGCAGACTCAGCAGATTATCACAGGAAGCCCATGTAGTATCCATTTCTCACACCCTTAAAAGCTATAAATACTTAGGGTTGTAATGCAACTTTTCAGCTCCTGAAACAATTTTCTAAGGCCACTCAAGTACCACTGCTTAACTAGCTGCAGCAGACAGGGGCAGCAACAGCAGCAAGTGGCAAAGCTCAGGTGTATTTGCCCCATGGCAAATAACTTCTCACTACTCAGCACATAGTTTAAAAATTCATTGACTTATAGAATATTCCTAATTTAGGACTGAAGTAGAATGCCCTGACCTATAAAATACACAAATGTATAATTACATCCATTATCAGCTAAATGTAAGATCTGTATGTAAGATTTACTGCAATTATTAGTTAAGCACATTTCTTATATGTAATTGTATTTAATTTTGCAAGTACAGATGCTGTTAAGCATGCATTGACCTCCTAAATTACGGGTGCAGCTTTCAAGATCATAGAGTCATTCTGGTTGGAAGAGACCCTTGAGATCATTGAGTCCAACTATAACCTCATTCTAGCACTAAACCGTGTTCCTAAGAACCTCATCTATAAACCTTTTAAGGACCTTCAGCGATAGTGACTCAACCACTTCCCTGGGCAGCCTGTTCCAGTGCTTCACAGTCTTTTCTGTGAAGAAATGTTTCCTAATAAGACTCAGTGATATAAATTTTAGGGATAGACTATGTTGTGCTCTGGTGTGAGAAACTGCACGAAAGTGTCTTGAGACACCTGGGTTGCGCAGTGCTCACTTTGAAGATGCTGATCAGCATCAGTTCAGAAGCTGGAAGTCTCTGGGAAGTTCACCTGGGAAGACAATATTATATTGTATGGGAACACATTTCTCCTCTCTCAGAAATACAGAAGGGATTGATGAACTGAACCAGTGCACTAGGTTAAGATTGTCTTGGGTGTTCGAAGCGCCTCCTTCCACAGCCTTGTGGAAGCTGACAGAAACTTCATGACCAAAAAGCTGAGGAGAACTTCATTGAGGAAAACCATTCTGCAAAGAGCTACTGTTTCCAACAGGCAGAAAGTAGAAATGGGGCTGTATTTGTTACTTTAGACACAGAAAACATGTTCTAGCAAAAATCTAGCCCATGATTTGTATGAAGATTTTCTTTCACAGATTGAGGCAGGGACCTGAATTTGCTCATTTCTTTGTTTCAGTAATTAAGTTCTACTTCATGGAGTCTACATGCCTTCTCTTATTTTCTTTGGGCAGCTCTGAGACTCTGGTGTCTTCACCACGGTGAATCACAAGTTACTGAGGCAGAGATTTACATTCAGATTCTTTGAGGACAGTTTTGTTTAAATTATTTTTTTTAAAGGCAAATAGGGCAAAGACATTAAGAATAAAATCTTTTAATGAAGAAAGCAGCCTTGAAACATTAACCAAAGGAGCAGAAGTAACATTTGCCCTACTTGAACCTTCACCTGAGAAGTGAGCAGCTGAAAACTTTGTACTTCGGCATCATTTGTGCCAGATTTCTATGGTAAACAATCTGTGATGATGCTCCCACTTCTTATCTGGGTAGGTAAAGTAATATTCTTTCACTCTCTCTTAGATGCAAATATTTTTTTTAAAGCTCTCAACACAAGACTAAAGGCAACAAGGAAATGCACTTCTTCTAAACACTTAGAACAAAAATGGCAATGCAATGAACAAAATGCAGCCCATGAAACAAGTAATGGGTGATACTTCTTTTTAATAACATCCTGTATTGTATTTTAGTGCACAAGCTGCTAAAGATCTGACAACATCCAGGATTCAATTTAAAACTTGCAAGATGCCAGTAGGTAATCTAGCTGTGCCTTAGCTCTGTGTATCTCAGAAAGAACTAAGTGAATGACCATATATGTAGTACTAGCTGTATAATAGATGTGCAAAATACTTACATTGTATATTTATATATAATAATTCCTGTACATAATAACCTTATGCAGTTCTAAGCAATATATATTTATAAACAATCTCTATGTGTGTAGTTTCAATGTATATCTTCCATAATTGCCTTTAAATGACTCTATAAACAATACCACATTGCTACTTTGCACTGCAAATGCATTAACTCATTGATTTTACACTACTGTTTAGCAGTGAGATCTTCCTATGGAAGATATTAGAGTATATGTTGTGCAGGGTCAGGCAACACTGCGACACTGACTTACTTCTGACTTACTTCTGAAGCACACGCCTTCAAAACCTGCAGGTGAGGAGTCTGCTTGGACCTACCTCAATGATAGCCCCATCAGGTAGCCTGAGGAAGTGCCTGTAGAGCTCGTGGAAGCCGCTGAGATGAACAGTGTAGACAGAGATGTGAACGGTGGTGCTACCTCTCGAGGTAGCTGCAGAGTCAGGGATTTCATCCTGGTGTTGGAGGTCACAGCTGGAGACACCAGGCTTGCTGGTGTGGTCCTTCCAGATGTAATCAGACACTGCCACCTAGTGAGACAGAACACCCCCCCCACCCCATACACATGCAGACACGTACGGGCACACACACAGAGTCCCCCCACCCCCCACCCAAGGAACATATTTAATTAACTTCTGGCAAGAGCTTAACCGATTTTAAATGATTTTACAATAAATCTGCAAAGCCTGTACCATATGCAGTGCTTGCACACAGTTCTCCACTACATATTTTTTTATGACATAGATCTAAATAGAGGAGATAGACAAATCCCCAGTGTATATTCTATAAAGTTAATTCTGTACAGATGAATCTGTAATTGACTCCCGTATTAACCAAAAGTAGAGAGATCAAGTAGGGTAGGTTAAACAATAAAATAGCAATGCTGATTAAAAAAAAAGAAAGCTTCCCAAGAATTTTGTGAGCGAGTGTTTGTATTTCTCTCTTTGAGAAACCTTTGTGCCTGTACCCACAAGCACTTTTTAGTCTCTGATCTCTGTGTAGTATTAAAATAACCTTGTACTGCTAACTGAATTGCAGACGAGGCAGAGTAAATGAGGTGTATTTTAGTGTGTTGTATAAAGCTAGTTTATTGACAAAGTTACCTAGTTTCCTGGTTTGCCCTAAACATGTTTGCTTGGGTAGGTTTTGTACCTCCTTGTGTCAGTCAGAATTTCTATTTAACCCTTTTCATGTTAATTCTTTACATAGGCTGAGCAGAATTCAAGACTTCAGGTGGATCATAGTACACAGTTTAAGTACCCCTTATCCTTAACTAGAACTGATGATGAGAAGCATTATTTTATACTCCCGCTGAAGTGCAAGCTTTTTAACCCTTCACTTTGCAAGACCATTGTGTCATTCATTTTCTTCTATGAGATGCTACTCTGGTTTACAGTAGGAAAGTATTTGCGATATTGTTGCATCCTTGCAATACACTGGTGTGGTCTTCCCAAACACCTCTACTTAATGCAGAGGAAATAACTCCTTTTCTGGTCTACTACATGCCTTTTCTTTCCAGAAAATATATTGCACCAGCTGAAATGATTGGAACTCACTCATGAAGCTAGCAACAGAAAACCTCTAATTTAAGATAGGTGCATCAAAACCTTCTTTTGCATAGATTTACTCTTTCTTTTTGCTGAAACAAAGAGCTCAGATTTTTACAAGAGATCTCAAAATCACTAGACACTAATTTTTCTCTCCACTTGGGAAAAGTTTGATTTAGCTCAGTTTGCTTGTGTTCCAGTTCATGTTTCCTCAGCTGTTCTTACACATTACAAGGAGTCCCATAACCAGCACAGTGTGTCAATGCTACTATCCTGACGTGCATGCTGCTATTCTGAGCAACTGCCTTAAGAGATGACTTGTTTTAGGTGAATTAGGAAAGTAGGAACAGACACTAGAAATTATCTCCAACTCTTTTCCAGGAACGACAGAACAATAAGAAACTGCATTTTAGGGTCACCTTTCATTTGAATCAGTCCTGAGCAACTTTATACATTCTAAAACAAGAAGTATCTGAAATTTAAGGTAAAATACGCACAGTCTGAATTTCCCACACCAAAGCCTCTGGTGTTAAAAGGCTTTCATTCAGAACAACTTGTTAGGAATACACAGCAGCTACAAGGACAGGACAAGCCTTTCATTTTCTTCTGCCTGCAATACAAATGTGCCTTACAGCCTGCCATACACAGTTGCTCTGTAAGAACTAAGGTGACCAGTGCTCTCATGAAAGCAGAAAGGCAGCTTGTGAGATAGGAATAAAGATTCCATCACAGTTACCCTCCTCTCTCATCCCAGTGTCTCACCACTGAGAGCTCTGACCTGTGCAATCAAGAGCACCAGGCCCTTCCTGGCCTCATATCTTCTCCCTGATCTATGACTTCGAGGAAGAGAAATGCTGGGAGAGCCAGCTCAGCAACTCATTCTGCAGGGGATCCACACAGCAAATGGGATGATCTCTGTCATGATGCTTTTTTATGCTGGAGGACAGCATGGACCTTAGATTATCTTCACACGAGTAAATTACCATATATATTTTCAATTAGTGACACAGATGAGTGTGGTATACAGCATAAAATTACTGTGCTGGAAGACAAAGCCCTGTCACTCAAAACTTTGTGCTTGAGCAAAAATTCACCTTGGCACGGCAAAGACCTCCTTTGGGAGTTCCTGGCTCCAGGTTCCAGCCCTGTGGCACCATATCCATACGTGACCAGGTGTGGCATCAGGAACCTCTGGCTTGTCACCCACCCCGACAGCAGACAGATCTGCTCACCTGCCCATCGTCACATTTCAAGATCTGGAGAGCCCCCTCTAAGGACATTTATGTGACAAGCCAAGAGAATGTTACAATACTGATTGACATGTCCTCCCCTTCCTAACAGCACAGTCTGATCATCAGATAAATGAGAGTGAAAAAACACCACCGAAACTGATGGTGCCATGATGAGTTGCATAACCTTGGTCTGGGGTAATCACAAGTAGAAAGGAGACAAATGGGATGCTTGGCTACAGCACCATTCGTTGACCCTTCCTCAAACTCATCTGGTAGCAGGAATTTGCCTGAAGGCACACTCTGCAATATGCGGTGAGATATAACAGCTGGAAACCAACCTTGGGAAAGAAAAGAGCAGTGCTGGGGGTGCTTGCAGATTTAGACATCCCAGCTCTGAAGGACCATTCAATTCCCTGCTTGCTGGCACTAAAGTATTTGGCAGATGGATGTCCACTGCCTTGAAACTTTCAAAATGCATTTCTATGAAGTGATAAGTCACTAGAGAGTTGCCATGGCCTACATAACCTGAAGTAATCTCCAAAAGTAAACTCTACTGTCATCTGAAATTTCTATCATTAAGTTAATCAAAAATGTCCATTCATTTCTACAGGAATACAATATGAGTTAATAAATCCACAAAGACAGGCTAGTCAAGAGACTGTGCATATAGGACATGTCAAAGAAACTGAAGTTAGCTATGATCTAGATTCACAAGGGCTGACAAGAAACCACAAAATGCCAGAGCAGTGTACAGTAATCCTTAAATGAAATTCATCTTTCAGCAGAAAAACACATTAAGGATGGTAATTCTATGATAAAAGAGCCAAGCCAGAACAGGTTCAACTGCTGAATATTTCACAACATAACTTAATTAAAGCAGAAGTGTGAGGCTATTAATTGCTTTATAATAGTTCAGCTTGAAATGAAGGCTGATGTGAATGCCCTTATAACTTGTTTATGTTATTATAATCACAAAATGTAACATTGACCTATCACCAATATACATTTTTCGTTGGTCTTTATTATGTTTGTGAGGTTTTTTCTCCTTCTGATCCTCCTGTATTTGTACAAGTACGCAAAGGGAAGAACTGGGATGAAAGGTCATAAATTTAGGTCAGATCAGATGATTCAGTAAGTCTCATGTGGGTTTAAGTCTTATTAATAATTTTAATACATTCTTCCTTGACAACAACGATTTTAATCACTGTTCCTTTAACGTACAGTGTGACGTAAAAATACACAGACTTTAAAAGGAATGGAACATGCTTCGCATACAAAGAAGGTAATTATATCACCCTTTGGAAATTATAGTACATAACCTAGAACAAAAGACAAAAATACATTTGTAAGTAAAAATACAAATGTACTTTGTTGTATAACTGTATCATGCCATACCAAGTATATAGAAACATGTTATTGAAGCAGAAGATGATAACATTTTAAATATGAAGATATTAATAAATGTATATTTATTAATCTATTACATACAAGATGCATGGCCAATTAATATTAATACTTCTAAGTTAGGGTACATAAAATGCCATGTTTGTGTGTAAAGGTACTGTGAGGTTTTCTATTGTTTGACAGATTTTGTAAAAAGAGAAAGGAAAAAATAATTCCTTAAATTTTTTGAACTACATTGAGAATGAGAGGAAGACTGACTCGTAGTGTCTTAAAGAAACTATCAGCATAAACAAAATCCTTCAAAAAAGGTTGAGAAATATATGCATCCATGTGCGTTCAATCATTTGATTATGAGTAGTACTGATTCTTAACTGCTTATAGCACTATTATTAGCAATGTTACATGAATCAACTACAGCTTCATGCATTGCAAAAATGTAGAAAGAATATTTGAAAGCAGTACTCAAAAAAAAGGCACAAAATGAGCAATAAGGACCAAACACAAACCAGTTGAGAATGGGCAGAACTGCAAGCTGCTCATGACAAATAAATAGCAAAAGTTACAAGTTGTTAACTTTAGTTGAAAGGGCAAAAGTGTTGAAATTATAGAAAAAAAAGACATCAAAAGTTGAGGGTTCTGTATTTACTTCAAGAAACTTTCATAAACATGGTAAGTGCATTTTCTGTGGTAAGAGCTGTAAATATGGGAAGTGCTGTCCTGGAGGCAATCTTTGTTAAACCAGCGTAGCTCTACAATTAAAAAAACAAAAGCTGGCTAGTATTAACCTCCAAGGGAAGCTCAGCACCCCTTAAGTATTTGAAACCCCATGTCTGACATGCTACTGCCAAAAGTCTTGCCAGCAACTCTGAGAAAAGAAGAATGCAGATGGACATGCCTAAAAATACCCTTGATGCCCGCGTCAAAGGCACCTTGGTGGCATCCAGCTCTGGATGAGGCTACTGCTGAACCTCACCCAGAACTAGCTGTGACAGTAGACAAGATTTTCAAGCCACCCTCGGAAGGACGGGGTACTTCACAAGAAGGGAAAATGAACTCGATTCGAAAAATCGTGAAATTGAAGAAATGTAAAGCAAAGGCATGAACAAGAGAAGCTAAAAAGACTGCCAAAAGTCATAGTGTCATGAGAAAGTCATGACTAGTTACACCAATGCCACCCATATTTAACCCTTAAATATAGAAATGTAAGTATGTACACATGCTTATACATATTCAGCATACTTTGATGGGGCTATAGCATGCACTCCTGTGCCTGGGGCAATAATGAAGCATAATAAAGGCCTTGGGTCTGCTGTTGGCAGAGGACCTCTGGCAGGCACACGTGGTGTAACAGCTGTACTCTGACCTACGGAGCCAGAGCAGCGGCAAATGCCTCCAAACCCGTGCAATATCCCCACCTACAACTGCCTGTAATAACTCTGCAGTTAGATAACTTGCTTCTAAATCGTCCTATTTGTGAACATAATGGACCAACATAATGGACCAGTAGTATCTGGGTTTTGTTTATTTCAGTCAAATTATGAATGCCTGAAGCATTGTTGTTACAGTCTTCCCTGATTTATTTAATAAACTGACATGGACAGACTGAATGATGAAAATAACCATTTGCAGAGAATAACCTCTTTGTAAACGACTGAGGAGAAATCCCAGAATAGATTTATGGCAAGCTGCTCAGCATCGTAACATTAGGAAACAGCAGAGGCTCTTTTTGTTTCTGAATTGCGACAGCATCATCTTTATGGATATGTCCAAATGAACAGCGATGCAGATCTTTTCTAGGGGATTATTTTGAGCTCCTCTTTTTAGATATTACAAAGTGCAGTCACATATTTCTTAGCCACTGTGCACCAGCTACTCTTGTAGTCTGTTGCTTACCATCCCATCATTTCAGATCTAAATCTTATGTGGTTTTAAGTTTCTACATTTGAGTTGTCCATAAATAATACACAAATGTAGAAAGAGACTGTTACAAACAACAATAAATTGGGGGAGGTTGAAGGGGCGGGGAGGGTGGAGAAGTCTACTCAAGTATTAAGTTGAGGAAAACTGATATTCAATTCAGCAAAAAACTTAGTGAGTGCAAATAAAAGACTGCAGTTTTTTTGCATTTACTTGTGCATAGCAGTGCCTTTGTCCATTGTTTCGCCCTAAGGAAACGTGATAAAATACATTCCCTTCCTGTTCCATAGAATCCTGCTGTATTCCAAGCCCAGAATGGGTCTGGTTGAGATGGGTAAGAGAAATCTCTCTCCATGCCTCATTTCCCAAATGTTGTAAAGGATGCTGGAATCAGTTACTTAAGAAAGCATCCTCAGTAACTTCAGAAAGACAGGATTTTATGTAGAAAAGTGTTTAGGAGAAGCTATTTTCCCTATGGTAGTCAGGATTTTAACACATACAAGAGCATATCTGTAAATGAGAGTGTCTGCTATTCATTATCTGCTCATCAACATTTGTTGTTCATTACTCATCTGTTTACAAATGTAAGACAGTCAGAAAGCAGAAATAATACTATATGACTTCGGTGACCAAACATACACCAGAAAGAACAAATAGTAAATAGATCAACAGAGCAGTACATCTTAGGGGATGAAAATTGCCCACAGAAGACATTCTGAAAAAAATTGTGAAAATAACCTGACAGATCTGTAGAAAAACGACGTGGCTCAAAAAGAATCTGTAAACAAAAACCAAAGGAGCTAAGTTTGTCAATAAACCTCTTTGTGATGAACATCTTATTTTAGACTTTTACTGTTTGGAATGGACTAAACACAGAAAAAAAGATACTTAAAAGAAGTAAGTGTGTGTTCATATATTTTATTCACCACTTCCAAGACCATGTACATACTAGATGTATGTCTGGGTATGAGACACACTTTTACTCACCTGTGACTTATGTTTGATGGACAGATCTGCTCCTGGCAGCTAAATAACATTTTTAAATCTAAATCACTACATGGGCAGTAAATCAGCTGAGAACTTAAATACATTGGACCGATGGGTTCTAGCTGCATCTTCTACAGTTTCAGAAAATTTCCTTTTGTGAAAGCAGAGGAATTGTGGATCTTTGTGGCAGTGGGGCAAAGCATAGTGCCAACTGTACTCTTGTGGAGGGTGTCTTTTGTTGGACACCTGACCAAGTCTGCATTTTAAACTTTTTTTTCTTCTTTTAAATAATCTTCAAACAATAGTAAAATTGCTATGAAGTTTTTCTAAGAATTAAATTTTCCTAGTTTGCTTGCTTTCTTTTCAAGTAGATGGAAAACTGCTAGGAAAAAGAATGTGAAAGAGGAAAGGAAACTTCAACACTTTTCATAAAATGCACATGAAAATCCTGGAAGGGTGGTTGCCCCATTTAGAATTATTGTCATTTTTCTCTGATCTTCCAGTAGTCCTAAAGAGTATGCTTACTACTCCATCGTGGACATTAATTATTAGCAAACATTTCCACAGAGGCATCTAGGAACACTTACACTGCGGCCTCATTGCTTCTGCTGCTGGACAGACTGGTAGAAATTGGCTGCCTGCAGAACAAAGAGTTAAACAACCTATGGCGAGATCAAAGCAATAGCAGTATTGCCACATATATGTGGCTATTGGCTTTAACTGTCTCTAAATTATCTTATCCATTTACCCAAATTATCACCAGTAATTAGCTGCTTTGTTGCAGAAGTCACTGCACAAGTAGGCCATGGAGGGAGAACTGAAGAAAAGAAGTTTCACAAGCATCTTCCTGGCAGGATGGACAGTAGTGGAAGGGCCTAGTATATTTGTGTAAGAATTTGATCTTCCACAGCAGTAAAACACATGCTGGTTTCATTGTAGGAAAAAAGGGAAGAAAAAAAACAAAGACAACAAAGGCTCTTGTCTTCCTTTGTGGTCAAGATTGGCATCTCCCATTCCCATCCCATACCCTCTGCCATCTTCACCCTGAGGATCATTTTTCTGCCTCCATAGGACCAGCCAATTGTAAGCTAAATGGAACTCAGCCCAAAAGTGCCTCAATTGCCAAGGCATTTCCTCATTGTCTGTTCACTCCTTCCTTTTTCAGCCCTAGGGTTTTAATTTTGAATCTTGCAGACATTTTAACCACACCCATCGCTGACACTTGCCTAGAAATCTAGAAGTAGAAATCTACTGTATCAAGTAGACAAAGGGTCAAAGGTTCAGGGCAGCTTGCATAAGCCTTCAACACGGTATGCAAACCAATTCAGTCTGCAAAACTTGACAAAAGAACTTGAAAGATCAGGCCACCTCCTGGGGTTCTCTGAGCATATCAAGAACCTCTAAGCAATGTCTCCTTCCCTGATTGAGGTAAGAAAGCAGATAGCAAAAATTCTTCTGGCAACAATATTTCCCACTTCTAGTGCAGTATTGCAAAAATAGCCCCCACTATGGTATTTCAGCAGTTCTGCCTTCAGTTCAAGCAGGAATCACGAAATGCACCAAAACAAAAAAAAAAATTACAAAGTATTATTGAGTGCTAGGAGCTCTAACAAATGGTTTATGGGTCACGCTCAAGTTTTGGTCAAATATGCAGCATGATTTTATGTATGGAAGAAAGTTTCTGTCCATATTTGGTTTCACCTCAACTAGTCTGCCCTTCCTGAATCAAAAGTTACTGATATGTAGAAACAGTTGCATTGCATTATTGAGTTTGATGTGCTTCATTTAGAGAAATATAGTTTAGTGTACTGTGACAAATTGTCTATTATAATGAAGCTTATAATTAATTGAGTGTACTTTTATATCCTTATTTTTTCCCCCTTAGCAGATAGCAGAGTTCAGCATCTGATAAACATCTAAATTGCATTTTCCTTTTCACACAGGACAGATTTTAACTTCTGAACCAGCAGTCAACAAAGATTCCCCCAGCTGCTGGGAAAAAAATAAGTATTTATGAAGAAAGGCATAATAAAATCAGAGGGAAGCCTGTCATAAAAATGCACATTGCATAATACATGATGGATCAGTTCTATTATTTAACTTTTGCATAGATATAACAATACAGAGATATGCTAACCATCATAGTCAGCATTAATTTACAGTGGGAAAAATAATTAGAATCTCACTTTTTCTGAAGAATGGAGTGAAAATGTAAACAATGCTTCCCTCCAGGCAAGTGCTTTATCAAGTTGACAGGTGCATTTGAATTTCCATGGGTGGGGGACATAATAGGTTATTTATGTGTCATTTTAATAGAAAGGCCCAACCATCAAGATGGACAGGAGACTTTATCAGTACTGCTGTTTGCAACTAATCCACCAATTTAATACCCCACGAAAATACCTGCAACAAAACCTGGACATTTTTCTTTTCCACTCCATTATAGGCAAATCAATATGGGTGCTATTCATCTCAAATCTTTGCCTCAGCAGGTGCCCACTACACAGAGCTCCTCACAACATTGTTGCACTGGCACAGCAGCATAAGCATAGAGATATTGACTTGTGGTGCAGTCAGTGACTCCAAGACAGGATCACAAAAGTGTACTTCAATCACTCGTTCACTGCCAAACACAAGTAACTAACAAAAAAAAACCCTTCTTCCTCTTTTTTTTTTTTTTTTTTCCTGAGAAGAAGACGACAACCCACAAAGCTGTGGCATGAGCCCTTGCAGTCAAGAATTTTATGCTACCTACTTTACTTTCCTCTTGAGGCACGAAGCTTCCTACAGTAATAGTAGTTGTTGCATGGGGCAAAGCAGCGAGCCTTCTGCACTCAGTACTGCAGTAGTGTTTTCATGTTGTGGCTGTGAACTGAGACCCTTCTTGTGCAAGGTGACAGGAGAACTCACGTACAGAAAAAAAAGACAGCTCTGCCCCACAAATCAGGTACAAACAAGACCAAATCCTGCCAGACACTTCAATATCACATCACTTTAGTGACATATTTGTCTCGGAAACCTTGACTTTTGATCAGGGTTACCAATTTCACTGGTCCCTCCAGAACTGTTTTTTTTTTCTTCTGTGTGAATACAGTATTCACATCTACACAAACATGAACATACCTTATCTTTAATATGATAAGATCTTGCTTAATTGTTATAGTAATAATTAATATACTAATACAAACAATGATAGGGATTTTTTTTAACACTGAAAAAATTTAAGAGTTTTTTATTACTGTAATTGTATTTAAAGTAGATGGTCCCTAATTTTCACAAATGAGTGGCATATGCTTGGTTATGGAATAGCCACAAGTCAGAAAAACATTACGCACCTCCTAGATGTTAACAGGTTTATTTACACAGATTTGCCATGAAAAATAAAGATGTGTACTCCAGTCACACCCTCTTGTGCATTAGCTCTGCTAAACGCTGCCCTTTTTTGTCCTGTGTTGGACTGTGAAGTTTGTTGACACGCAGCCCTGGTCTGACCTAGAGTCAATTTGGTAGTCACACTCCTATTTCTTCTTCTTCCCTCCTTGATATTTTTATCCGTACCAGCACACAGCTTCCCCCTGTACTTTTCTACACAGTTATTCCTATCACGTTTGTAGCACAGAGCATATGCTGACATCTCTCCAGTTCTTCACTGGTGTGTCTACACAGTCAAAGTCTGGCATGATTCACACAAGAAAAAAAGTATTTTCCATTAGGGATTATTTCAAAAAATCTTTTTCAACAGCTGAATGCTTTCATTATCACAAATCCATCCTCTTCTGCGTGCAAAAGTTCAGTTTCTAGATTCATGACCCACCAGGGTCTACATGGGACTGGAGAGACAGTCCCTGGTGAACTTGAAAAGCCTTAGAAAAGATCTAAGGAGGATCGAGGTAATGAGATAATCCACCATTCCCATGTCCACTCAGAAGCATGTTCTAATTCTGTAGAAAGAATTATTTCAGAAGAAACACAGGTACAGCTCCAGAGATGTTACAAGGATGTAACTGGGAGTGTTTTCATGCCCCCTGGTTAATTCCTAAGACCGTCTACCCCTGAAAATTTTTGCAAAAGCACGCAATTCACAACAACATACATTTGATTAAATACAGACCTGGGACATTTCCTATGCTCAGTCTTTCAGTCTGCAAAGCTCATACTTCTCTGTAGTTAATTAGGAAATGTTACTCATAGTAAGATCGAGTTATAATAAAATGTGCATTACCTGAACATAGTGTCTTAATGAGCTTCAGAAACAGTCACTGCCCCACTGCCTTCCCATTACTTCTAGCTTGGTGACCATGTTTTCTGGTAGGAAGACAATGACATTTCCCCCACCTGTGGAGGAGGACTGAATACTGTCTTCCCTCCCAGGACATGTGGTTGAACCTCTGACCAAACATGAAAGAGGAGGGCCAACTACAGGTGCTGCACACCTCTGCCCTGTTAGCCTGAAAGCAAGAAACAGGAGATCTGCAGCATGGTGCATCGCATGGATACTCCACTACAGCACCAGAGTGCAGGAATAACTTCGAGCAGACCAGAACTGCAGCTGAAAAGACAGCAGCTGAGACAAGGTGCTGCTGCCTCGGCAATTTATCCGCGACAGCCTTCTCTCATGGGTGTCGTTCAGGAATGTACAGGAGTCAGGCCGTAGGCCAGATGGACCCCCCTGGAAGCACTGATGAGCAGTCACACATGGACCAGGAAAAGAGAACCCTGGGAAAGACACAGATCAGGAGACCACAACTAGCATCACTTGAGCCCTTACTCTGTGACCCAGGGAGAGGTAGTATCTCTTCCTTGTATGAAAGCATCTTATATTTTACTCATATATTACCACAATGAAGTACATCACAAACCATAAATGGTAAAGCCTGGGAAAGAAACCCAAAGAAATTACATTGCTTAGTCTTAATTAATCCATTAAAAGGGAGCTCAGTTTTTGTAGGAGACTACAATAGCAAAGACACAAAACTGCAGGATGTTGGGTTGGCAAAATGAACAAAACTGGAAGTTTAAATTTTAACAAAGTTTTATACCAGGGTCTATTTTTTGCTCTGCTTGGGTAGTGACTCCTTCCACAAGTCATGTAAGGAGTGTAAGCAATGTGTCAGTGCACCATCCTCATTACCTCAGACAGTGGATACTGGAAAGGAAGATGACTGTTCACTCCCTAATGATTTTGCTTAGATTTTGGTAGCTTAATAGATGACAAGTTTCTTCTCCACTCACAGAACTAATAAGAGATGTTGCTATTTTATAGTAGTTTTTTGTTACATAGTGAAGATATAAGAAAGATAAACACTGAAAATTATTTTGGCCAAAGTAAATGCAAGTTAATTCAGCTTATGCTACATGGAATTCTTCAAAATAATAGTACCTGTAACTGAGATGTTTCCTTTCAAAAGGGCAAATTATTAGTAAAATCAACAACAGAACTTTAAAAATATAGATCTACTGTTTTTTCACCATTTGTTCTAAGTAAATTTTATGCCTCTCACAATGCTATTTGTATCACATTATATAAATCTTTAATTTCAATGAAAAATATATACTCCATAGTAGTTTAGATAATATGAAGTAATTTCATATCTCATTAAAAACTATTATGTTTTCCACTTAGCATGTGTACTTGATTCACTGCAACTTTGCTGCTTTTATGCTGGTATAGCTTCTTTGATCAAATAAAATTAGAGTGAGTGACAGTGGCAAAAGAATGAATCTTGTCTATACATTTTATCTTATTTATCTGCAACCCAAACATTTCCCCAGCTTCATAGAACAATGTATCAATCAACAGAATACTAAGCATAGAAAAACATCAGCTAGGTTGTTTTAGAGTTCAAGAAGAAAAGGGGTATGTGTACCAAAGAACAGTATAATGCCTTCTTAAGTCAGCAGTTACCAAACACCTAGCTGACACTTTTCAAGGATTGAAAGCACCAAGAAAAAAGCTCTTTTCTCTATACTGCTTGCCTAAAATAGTTTCAGCTGACCACCCCATTTTTTTGGTACATGTAAAAGTGTGAGTCTCCAAACAGGACATTGTACCATTTCTCTGCTCTCTGTTGCTTCCTTTTATCATTATATATCTTATGGAGATGGGTGAACCCCACTCAAAGAAAATCATAAAATGCTCAGCACATCTGCAATTTCAAGCACATTTTGATGGTTTGGTTTTATGGAAATACTACCAAAAGACTGTTGACTTCAAAAACCTTAACACATAGGAAATGCGGGGGGTGCTTCCACTTTTTTCTGAAGTTAAAATATATTTTGAGAAATATTATTGAGGAAAAATGTTTTGGGATGCCTGCTGGGTATGAAACTGGATAAGTTATATTTATGAATCATTGTTCATTCATATTAAGGATTCATCTCCATCACTACCAAGAGGATCAGCAATCTTGCTTGGCTCCTCCTCTTACTTAATCAGTTTCCAGCTGACTGTACCTTGAATTTTTAGTAAACATTGAAAATTAAAGATAAGGCTATGTTAGTGAGCAATCACCCATCAAAGGCACTGCTCTGTCTGCCCAGACTATTTCCCTTCTTAAAGCAGAAGCAGCTCCACGCAAAATCAAAGCAGGCAGGTGCCTGGGAGATCAACTTGTGTTTTACTCCTCTGATTACCTGGCTTGCAGCAGTGCCCTGGCAAGCCAGGCTGGTGGCTGCTGCTGCACCCAGGGAATGTCCCTGCTTTGGGGCTGCTCCTCCACAGACAGCAAGAGCAGAGGTAGCTTGGGAGTCTCCGTCATAACTGTGATCCAGAAGCAGAAACCCCTCTCTTCCTCTGATAGTAGCAGCCCATTTTACCTATGCTGCAAGGAAATCCTGACTTTGATATGCTGTGGACATGGAGTGATGACAAGGTTTGTTATTCTGGGTGTAGTTTAAAGCAGCCTAGTGCTGTAGTATCCTGTCTGGCAGAAGCCTTTCCAACAGAACACTAATTTGCCTCCCAAACTTAGATCATGTTTGGTCTCTTGGAACTGTAGCTATCTTAAAAACTAAAGCATATTGTTTAATATTTTTTTTCATAATCCCATTTCCATTTCCTTGGATAACATCAGTATTCGTGAAATAAATGGCCTCTCCAAATTCCAGTGCAAATAAATTTATCTATGTAATAATTAATTTAGATAGAAGGGCTGGAAGTGCTACTTTCATCTTCTGTTCTTTGAGATGTTGCAGTTCTCTCCTAAAAAAAGTCAACTTTTCTATACTTGTGTTTTCCTCACAGCTTGTTTGTATGTCACAAATATATTCTGCATATAATACACGACTCTATACTGATCCATTTATCTCCCCATAACTTTCAGAGATAATTCTATCAATTTACATTCAAAGCATTCATCTACACATCAAGATCTGTTTCTAACATTTAGACAGGTAACATTAGAAAAATGTTTGCAAAAGTCCCTGAACAGGCAGCATTTTAGGAAAAAACAACCTGACTAAGTTCTGGTGCACCACGCTGCCTCATGTCTTTACATTACTGTTGGTGATTTGGAAATTTAGACTGGCTGCTTATAGATTCACTTGCCATATGGGAAGAAAAAAGAAACAGAAAGAGGCTCAGAGCATTGCTAGAGTGCAGCACAGTCAGTTGGTCTCAGGCAGGAGAGAAGGCTTGCAATGGGCTGAAACCTCAAAGAAGTTGTACAAGAGACTGCATCCAAACTAAGAGTTACATTATATAGCAGGAGGGTATCAGCTAAACTACAAAACCGCAACTGTACAGCAGAAGAAATATGCATAAACTCAAATATTTTGATATTATTATTGTTATTATCTTAAATGTTTTAAGTTTATTATTGGCAATACCTAATGGAAAAAAGACCATGTTTCATTCATGGCTAACTTGCAAGCTGTATAAATTTCAACTTCTATACTGGTTACACATAAAAAAAGAAAAAGGGCATACTTCAAATTTACTACAGATTTTATAGAGTTTAGACAGCATTAGATGGTCAGTTACCTAACAAATTACTTTATCTTTTTTTCTTTTTCAACTAAAGGATTGAGAAGTGCCAAAGAATAAGGAAAAAGCTATCAAACTGGTAGGAACAAACTATGTTGATTTAGAAACCAAGCCAAATAAAAAACATTACAATAGAGTTTCCAAAAAGTTATGTTTGCAATTTAAAATACCCATAGGGCAGAACTGACTTACATGACCAACACTTAATGTATAGTATGTGATAAGATGACACATGCAGTTTTGAAACTCGGCAATAATTCAGAAAAAGAATACTGTCCATTACCAATTTCTGAGCAATGTATTCATATTTATTATGTATGTTTGTAGTTGAGCTCCTGAGTGATTATAGTTATAGAAGTGTCTTCTCAAAACTGCACTGTAAAATGAAACTAAGAACTAATAAATGAGCTATCTTTTTTCTCGTGCTAACAATACACCAAAATCACATTTTGAGCTTGCTTTCTGTTAGCAAATGCAAATGAAGAGAAAATGCCACAAATCTACAGGACTGCAAATGATACAAGAATTGAGCTTGCATTTTTGTAAAGGCTCTTCAGGGGTCTGGGCATGTGTGTGGAAGCCGAGGGGGAAGCAGAAAGACCGTTATACTGAAATATCTTAGCATGCTTTAATGCACCTAAATAATCTCATACAGGGAACTCAAACTAAAATAGCAGGCAACAGTGAGTAATTATACTTTCTGTTTTATGCTGGCAAGGTTTAAATAATGTATTAAGATTTAGATTTGTTGGGCTTTATGTTTTGTTTGGGGAAGGTTTTTTAGAAACGTGTGTGTATTTTCCTATGGAGCTGATACTGTCTTGCAGCTGTTTGATATTAGATGCAAGACCCACCAGCCCTCAAACCTCACATTAGAAACAGACCTTTGGCCAAGTTGTGTCTTCATTTAGACCCTGGCAACCCTGCTCACATCAGTGGGGGTAATTTGACCTCTCATTTGAATAATGCAGTACAGTGATGTGGTTCTGGTTTGTATTTTCTACGATTGTTTCAGCTGAAATACAACAACTCCCTGGATTGTGTGTGAGATGAAAATGCCTTCCAGAGGTAACAGCACAGATGCAGGAATCAGGTCTGACCTGACAAACCATGAAGCAGGGGCAGGTTACAGCACTGCACCAGCCCAGCAACAAAAATATCTGCCTATGGCTTCTCCTGATAATTTCGCACTGAAAGGATCCAAAAAGGTACTGAGGGCGATGGCAAGGCTGCAGAAACTTTTGGAGCAGTGGGTTCAGTTTCCTGTCACAAACAAATTATATGTTTGTACATCATCTTTAGAAACAAGAAGTGTCCCTTTCCTCTCTCCCCCAGCCACAATGAAGTTTTGAAGTGATCAAAATTCAGCCCAGACTAGAGAAGAAAGCTTCCATTTGAAAAAACTGCATTAGAACAGAATCAGTATGATGGTAAACATGGTTTAGTAATCCATTAAAGACATATCCTAGTTGGCTGAATCATTATTACTCTGAATTTAGAGGATTTATGAAAATGGTTGTTTGTGCACTGTCTGAAACAAATTTTACTCCCTTATGAAAAAAGGGAAATACAGTATTAGAGTCCTTCAGGAAATGAGCACAAGCCTATGACCTATGGTAACTTTCATCTCCATATGCTTAATATAGATAGGAAAAACAAAATGTCATGGGGTTGAAAATTTGAAAAAATACTGTGAGCTCTCTGTTTATTTTTGTTGGTTTATTTGCTTCATAAAGCGTCTCCTTGCTCAATTGCAGTGATAATGATTCTCAAAAAAAGTCTGGGCTGGGAGTCTGAATCCTAAGCTTTTAGGTCAGAATCTTTGCCTGGCTGCACATCAACCAGAAAAAGAAACAACAAACTCTAGTCATGATGATGCCACATCACCACAAAACCAGAATGAATGTATTTGAACTGCAGCATCTTTTCCTCATTCAAGAATTTCCATTAGGTTTTGTTTAAACTGTACAACTCTCTTTGTGCAGAGAGAAAAGAGGCTTGTTCCATGAAAATAAAGGAAAACAAAACAAAAAAACTTTAAAACCAAAAACATATAGCTTATTCCATCTCTAAATCCTATGACAGATTCAGCAAATGACAATAGTAACCCTTATTGGCCAGAGATGGAGCAATATATGGCAAAACAAATAGAGTTCCTCCATGGTTAGCTTAAAGGGCACTGGCAGGTTCAAAAATCATAAATTCCTTTCTCTTTGTACACTCAGGTCTTTTCACACAGCTCTGGCACATCGGAATACCATGCTATAGCTTTGTCAAGATGCCAGAACAGCAGGAGAGTCAGACCCCAGACATTTAAAATAGACAAAATTACTTGCACCATCACCAGGGCAAAAGCAAACAGATCTTTTTTTCTCGTAAATTTTATATATTTTCGTGGTGCTTGGCATTCAGCTTGGACAATGAAGTAAAAACTAACAGGCATTTATAGTAAATAATAATGAAGTTTTGCCTCACTACCGATCACTTACCCTCTCCAGTGCCCCAGCATTTGGTCTGCAAGCACTACAGAAGAATGCTATATTTACACAAAGATGCCCTTATTTTTATCTGGTTTTGAGGCTTTTTATTTGTTTTTTGCCATTGTTATTGTTTTTTCCCCTCCCTCTCTGTCCTCTCAAAAGCTCGTTCTGTCTGCCTTTAGTTTTAATCACAAAATACACATTTGGAAGCTACCCGAAGGGTTGATTTCAAGTATTTAACATCACATACAAATAAATTAGCATGAATGAGACACTGCAATCAATGTAAAAACTGCTCCTGTAATATTTAAATGCTGATTATAGCTCCTCAGGCTGGATGTATACATCAGTCACAAGAATCCTTGTCCACATGCGTGCATTTCAGAGTGTAAATGTGGCAAGAGGAAATTGAGGGTAAAAACTCCAAAACAGTCATAATCCACTGTCATATCATTCTCACTCATGCACATGTGTTTATACTTTTGCTTGTAAAAGCTGAACAAGAAAATATTTTGAATATTTTGCTATTACTGGGCCTCCTTTTCTTTAGTCACTCTGTGCAATATCCAACTATGTGCCTAAAGTTGCTTTGCAAGAGCAAAAGACCCCATGGAACGACACAGGGCTTCCCAGCCTCAAAGCTTGCTGCATGGGGAGTTGTAGCACCTTGGCCTTTGACCCAGCACAGCTGAGGACCTCCATATAATGAGAAGTGACCATTTCAACCTGGTAGGAAGCTTTGCAATAGACTTCTGGTCTCCCCATGCAGACTAAAGCACCTTCTCAGTTAATGACAGGAGGTTTGGTCAGTTTAAAGCCATCACAAATATTCACAGCACTTTTCTGATGAGCATTGCCATGCGCCTGTGCCACAAAGGGTGCTCATCTTGCTTCAGCTGTTTGATTGCACATCTATTTTCTTTGAAGAATGCTTCTCAAATCCTAAAATTACCCTCCTCTGCACACTCGCACTGAACTGGCAGCAGCACAGAGATCAGGACACACTTGTTCAGGTATCAGACAAAAAGGCTACCCTTATCCCCGGCTGCTTGTTACACAGCCGGGGGGCAAGAGACAGTAGAAATAGCTTAGCAAGTGCAAAGAAGCTGTGCTACTGAGGAGGGCAAGCTATACCCAGAGAATACCCAGATTCTGTATCAAATTAGTTTTGGAGGAAGTCAAGAATGGAAAGCCCTATGCCAGAAAGAGCACCACTTTTAAGAACACACTTTTAAAGTCAGACACGCTGTATCTTTTTCCATTTCAAAAAGATCATAGAATCATAGAATCATTTTGGTTAGAAAAGAACACCAAGATTTAGTCCAACCATAACCTAACTCTAGCACTAAGACATGTCCCTAAGAACCTCGTCTATATGTCTTTTAAACACCTCCAGGAATGGTGATTCAGCTGCTTTCCTGCGTAACCAGTTCCAGTGCTTCACAACTCTTTACATGAAGAAATGTTTCCTAATATCCAATCTGAACCTTCCCTGGCACAACTTGAGGTCATTTCCTATCATCCTATCACTTGCTACTTGGGAGAAGAGACCAACACCCTCTATGCTACAACCTCCTTTCAGGTAGTTGTAGACAGAGATCAGGTCTCCCCTCAGCCTCCTTTTCTTCAGGCTGAACAACCCCAGTTCCCTCAGCAGAGACTCATCAGACTTGTGCTCCAGACCCCTCACCAGGTCTGTGGCCCTCCTCTGAACTATCTACAGTAATTCAATGTCTTTCTTGTAGCGAGGGGCAAGATCTTTTTCTCTGTCACTGGAACAGGCTATTTGGTGTTGTGGACATCACAGAATTAGATATTCTGAAAAAATATATACTGCCAATACCAAGCAAAGATCACTCCATAGAAGAAGGTGCTGAGGCTGTACTAGGATGTATGTGAAGATGCTGCTCCAATTCTGGCACTGCCATTTGAAGGGAAGAGAGACCCACAAAGATCTGGTGCATGCTCTGGGCTGTAGCAGGGAGAGCTGTGGGAGATTTTGGTTCTCTAATGTTGAAAGACCTGATGAACTATGCAGGGCTCTCTATAAGTTATATTGGCATCACACCTACCTGCAGATCCAAAGGAACTTTGTAGCCCAGAAGGTCTGCATACATCAGTGGACCTTGCCCAAGCTTGAGCGTAAGGTGAGATTACACTTGCTGACAATAGATTTCCTGTCTGTCTCAAATACTAACAATTACCTGAACCCCTCAAAAGCCACTTGAAAAGACACTAGCTCTCAAACAGCAAATTAACTAACATCCTCCAAGTTGTTATCAAGCTGCAGTACACATTGCTTCAAACAATGCCATTTATAAAGCGATAATGAAAGGAACTAGTCCATAAACCTTTCCTCAGCAGCAGGAGGGATTAGGCTCCCAGGTTCACAAGCCTCCAGTTTATTTGAAGCCCATCAGACTTCAGCAAAGAGGAACTAATCGAGGGAAAGAGTAGAGTAATCCTAAAAATGCTTAGCAAGACACTATCAAATATGTTTTTTTCTTCACCCATATTGACTTTGAAACAGACAGAAGCCAGCTTTCTACCTTTACTATGTTGTTTTCCACTTGTTAAATGGAAATGCAAAACCCAAATGTGTTCAATAAAGCTAAAATAAGCATCTTCTTTGTGAACTAGTGAAGTAAGGATCCAGTTGGCAGGCTTGCTCTCTCAGGCAATACCAATTAATACAAAAGAGGATTTATCTGAGAAAAGTCTAAACTACAAGTCCTAAATGGGTAATCTCAGCTCCAAAAGAAAACCAGGCAGGGGAGGCTTTTATGCTGTGATGGAGCTCAAGCTTCAAGCCTGCAGGCTAGCACTACTCAGAGTGTTTCTGATGGGATAATTTTCTATGCAAAAAGACTGATTCATCGAAGAATTACTCATCTCATGTCCAATGTGCCAATTTCAATGGCCGTTCATCTGAGAGGCGCAATAAACCCTTCTGAGATGTTTTAAATGACCAGGTGCAATCTTCCTATTTTTAAGTAACCCTTCACAGTTATGCTGGCCAGACAAATGCCCTGCAAAATCAGACAGGTTTCTCCCACTGCTGCAGCCTGGGGAGGACTTTGAGAGAGCCCAGATCCTCAGGGTGCTGCCTAGCTTTGCCCTTTTCCTTTTCCTTTCTCATTTTGAGAACATGAGAATTCAGTCCTAGTGCCTGACTGAAGCACTAAAAGTTTTACATCAACATGCTGATGCTAGTGTGTCTGGATAAATGATGCACATTTAAGGTCATAATCAGGAAGCCTGATGTATATATAAGTCCCTGCATGCAGTCAGGGGAGGGAGATAAATGCCTTAGATACTCTGTTTAGGTGATCCTGAAGCCTTAGCTTAGACACAGCGAGAAGTGCTCAAAGCCAGCAAGAGAGGAAGCCCTAGGATTCACACGGAAAGCAGATGATCCTAACAGTGCCCACTAGGATCAAGGTGTTCTGAGGCTCAAAGTTTGGCTGTGTCTTCATTAGACTATGCCCAACTTAGCATCTGCCCGACTTTTCTCTTGATAATTTCTCTACACTGTTTCCAAAACTGCAGGATTTAATTATAGAAACGTTGATTTTTAAGCCTATTCTGTTTTGGACAAAATCAAATAAATCTATAAAACCTGCTGTACCTACATGTCACCTGGATGGCATGATTATCCCTCTCTGACCACCCAACTTGTCAGATTTTCCATTAATATTAATACACATATCCTTGCTAATGTAACTCCCATTTAACTGTTTAGAGTAATATTTTGCAGGATGAAAAGAACAGCTTTCAAAATAAAGGAAAAATCCTGAGGACATGACCACTTTTCACAGGTCAGTGGCTGGGATAGCAGGAGCTGCTGAAGGAGAGCTGAAGGAACATACTCGCTCAGGGGCATTTTAGCACTCTTGTGATATGATACCCATATTCATCAGCATGCAACAAACCCCTCTCCAGATGAAAAACACTACAGATCATGTTCCTAATAAAACAGTCAATTTGCCTCCTTCTCTTTTTTGTTGTTGGTAGAAATTCCTTACAACCTCACCTCCCCAGGGCATGGCTTCCTCTCCCCCTTTGTCGATCAGGAGAAAACAAGGCTCTGTGCAACAACAAAGTCTCGCTGGCTGGCCTCAGAGACACACGTGCCAGGTTTCAGACAGACCCGGGAAATTACTGTTGTTTGAGATGCCCTGATTCCCGCTAAGATAGAAAAAACAATGCAGGTGGGAAGCACACTAAGAGCAAATTTCTGTCCTGACAAACACATCAGGATGAAAATCACGTTCCGTTTGCAAAGTTCCAGCAAATAAGGCCTGGAAAGAGCTGTCGGATGTCAGCAGAGGAAATCTAACTCAGCCCCTGTTTCTATACAAGTTCAAAGGGTAGCTATTTCAAACTTTGTGCCAGAGCTGGGCTTTGTACCCCACTCTGAGACCACAGCCTTGGGCATATCTACACCAGGAAGGACAAGTGTCCTTGCTGAGTCCTGTGAACTATGTGCATTCTGCTCACCTTGGCTTTAGCTGAGCCAAAGCTCACATGTAAGGTAAAGCAGAAAGCTTGCCTTGCCTTCACAGCTCTGGTTAAGACAGAAAAGAGGATGGACATGTTTAAGCTTGAGAACAAGTATGTATGCTAAACTCACTATGTAGACAGATGCAGAGTGGTAGGACCTCAGCCTTCCCACTGAGTCTCCTGCAGCTGTTCTCATACACAGCTGAATCTTGTTCGGTGCTTGCTATATCCCTAAAGCCCCAATCAGTGGGCAAGGAGATTTTCATCTGCTATGTGCAGGTGTCTTTGATATTCAGCTGTCAGTGTGAATTTTACATTTAAAGAAGAAAATATAATTTGATCCCAGAATATTTAAAGGTCATTTCTATTATAGAATACAAACTTCACTTCAGTATTCTAATATTGTTCAGGTATTCTCTAATGCACTTAGATCTAAAATAGTTCACTCTTGGTTAGCAGCCTTTTGTGTGGCACTCACACAATGGTAATAAAGCCATTTCCTTCAAAGGAAGAGATTCAGAGCCTGATCTGCAAAAACATGTTTGCAATTATCATACATATGTAGCTGGCACATGAGCTTCATGTGATCACATATGCTAGCTCACGGTCACATGGTGATTTAGAAGAATTTCAGTTACCCCTTACTTGACTAGATCAATGGGCAGCAACAGTACCCTGCCCAAGTTCAGAGGACGACTGATGCCAAAGGTGTAAGGTCAGATGAGCCCAGAAATTAGAGAGGCTGAGATTTTTCAAAGTTATATAATTGGTAAAAAGAAATCTGTACAACATCGAGGAGGATAATTCACAAATAATTAAGCAACTACAGCTATGCCCACCCATAATGGACAACAACAAAATAACTTTACCGTAATATGAGTTTCTTCTTAAGCCACATCTGTTAGCAATTACATTATGTCTTTAAATCATCAGGGCTGATATTTCATAGATCGTTTTTACTCGCTGTTGTAACTTTGAATGTTCTCGTCATTCAGTTAAATTGCTAATTCTTTCCAGAATCCTGCTAAGTTATTGGATGTTGTATGCACCAATGAGTTACCTGTATTATACACCCCCACAGAACAAATGAGTGCAAGGAGTCAAAGGTGTTAATGTAACCTTGTATACAGCTCTACCCGATGACCATATGAGAGATCAGTTGGTCAATTCTGCTTTGTGCAAAAATGAAGAGTCAGCTGATTTTTGTTACAAAGCATAGGAATCACCGTTGTTAAATAAGCGACTGTCCTGGGGGGGTTTCTGAAATACGTCATACTTCAACCTACCAAGGGGAGGAGGGAGTCGTATGAATTACTCCTGCAGTATTTCATGAGCTAGTAAATTTTCTATGGAAATTATCCAGCTTGATGAAAATGTCTGTATTTCAAACCTCACAAGAGTCTGATTTAGAAGAGAAATAGTGCTCGTTTACTGCAGCTTCATTGAAGACAAAGATGGAGAGAACCTGAAGTGTTGAAATGTTAACATTCCAAGAAAACTAATTATCATATTTTCACTTGCAAACTTCAAGCCTGCTGCTAATTAATCTCAGTGGAAAGGCTGTGTATGAATCAAATTGTAATGTAAGTCAGATTATATGAGATGAGATGTATAACATGCCTTGCCACTGAGGAGAAATGAAATGGATTGCTTGCACAGAAATGACAAAAAACCCAAAGAGCTTGCTCTTCATTAGTGCACCGATCTGTACCAGCCGGCTGATGACAGATTCACCCCAATGGAGTGTTGCAAACCACCTTGGATTTTCCAAAGTTTGCCTGTGGTCACAAATTATCTAGGCACAATGAGAAAAAACTATTTGACTGAGCAAACCTTGATGTGGCACTCGCAGAGTTCTGTTGTGAAAACATCTTGAGGGCAATCAAGTGCCATTAGCACATGTCAATGAAGCTTCCCATGAATTACTACAAAAATTACAGTTAAGTGTACTCCTCCTCTATCACTGTCCAACCTCTCTGACAAAACACTTTGGGTATCTGTTGAAACATTACAGAAATTAACACTTTTCTGCCAGTATAGTAATCAGAAGGATGTCAGCAAACAAATAATTTGGTCCATCTGCACTAACGCCTTTATATAATTCATGCATTGATTATAGGACTAAAAGATTTGTTACTATTCACTCTGGAAAGACTATATTGTGCATATGATGGAGATAGTGAAGGAGACTTGAATAAATCAGTTCTCATTGAAAAGGGAAACAAAATATATTTTCTGAAAACAAGATCATGTTTACAACCTCCCTAAGTAATTTCCATGGAGTTTGACTGAATCATTATGTTTCCAGTTTATTGTCTTATCATACAAGATATCACATGGCAACCACAAAAGAAACACTGTATGTAGCTCATAATACTTGCCCCTGCATAGTTTGCCTTTTCCTTTTCTTTTTTTTTTTATATATATACTATTAGCTCACAGTCATGCAACTTTCAGATGCAGAGAAGCTTGCATAGCTATTTTTTACTTTTGTTATTCATCTTTCATCTCTCTTTTTTTATTTTCTTTAAGCAGGGATACAACACAGAATCAAGAAAGTCCTGTGCAGTGTTACTCTACTGGCTCAAGTTCTAACGCCATTTTCATTAGTTTACTTGTTGATTATATCCATTCTACCATTGTTATAATTTATTACAGCTTCTTTTTGTGTGCACATCTGTTTAAGTAGTTCCACTCGTTAGACCTATCCACCCAGGCAAAAGAAGCTTTTATTTTATGTAGCCTGCATTACCTTGTTTTCCACAGCTTGCACATACACACTTTGTGACGAATTACTCATCAACTGTTGTGAGGTTTAATGGTGTGCCTGGTATGGTCAGTATAGTTGGCTATTCCAGATGCTTTCAACCATCCACATTTCCCCCCTTTTTTCTTTTCACCCACCACTCCCTGCGGACTAAATACTCTAAAAGAAAAGCAAGCGAAGTGTTTCAGAACCATCTGGCCAATTTGATCCTAACACAGTTCGAACCTCGTCATTTCATTCAGAAATAATTTTATTTTAAATTTAAGAGGCTATGGAATGCTACACTCTTTTCTGACCTTATATTTTGCTCTATTTTCTCTAACATCCTATTACTGGGCTGAGCTTTCCCTCTGCTCATCTCATGACTTTCAATCTCCATTTAATCTTCAAAAAAATAGAGACTCTGCCTTCAATAATTTATCCCAGATGAGAATCTGACCTTATAAACACAGATCACATAGAAGTTCAGCAAGACATTGCCCTATTTCCTCCCTTCTCCTTTGCTTACACAGACAGATGGAAATTCTGGCACTAATGAAGTCAGTGCAAGTTTTGCTGTTGCCTGCAAAGGGGTCAAGGTTTCCCTCCTACAATTTCTGTAGCAGATAGGTGACTATTTCTTATTGCCTAGTCTTGTGATCTCAACATGCTGAGATGAATTGTCCTAGACTAGCAGGGTTTTTTACTTGTGCTGGTTAAAATAATTGTGCATTACCCCAGATCAAGGTAGTTATTTATTAATACTGGCTAAAGAGGTTTTATTCTGTATTACTGCTATTTTTTCTGGATATGTTAAAAGTTGGTTTTGCCACTGCTTTTTAGTCTCCTATGCTAGTCGAACAGCAAACTTTGTTTTGATTCTTGGTAAAATCTGAATTACTGGAGACACTGTACTGAGAGCTCAAGTGAGCAGCTTCAAAACTCTTTACAACATGGGTTACAGTTAGGAAATGGAAACCCCATAGTGAATTCACAATATGGTAGGACTCTGAAAGATCACTGAAACTAGTCTGGGGAGAAGAAAGCACAAATCAAAAGTATAAGACAATATCTTCCACTGCAGCTTGAGTGACTTCAGCCATTTATTGTTTTTAAAGATGTAATACAATGTCTATGAGGTAAGGCTTACCTAGATGAGATATAACTCACAGTCAGAGTTTGCTAACAGAAGAGCTGGCAAATAAAAAGGAAATTTACACTTTTATTCTTTTGCTTTCTCAACATGTTTTCATTTCTCTATTTGCAGACCAATGATATCTTAAATCAGCAATTTGAGACGAGAAGCGTTCTTTGAGGAGAACCAAAAGTATCTCAATTGTATAGCTATTTTTTCCCATCAGCTTCTCTTACTTGGCATTTCTTTCAATTTATTTTAATTTTATTTGGCATGGTTGTGTATTCAGCACGAATTCCTGAATGGCTTTCCATTCTTTTCTCCTATGACCACCTTGTTCTTTGCTGACTTTTCCTTCAGTATTCAAAATTCTGTATCACAGTATTACCTCTTCCTGCTCATCAACTCCCCAGTCTTTTTTTTCTTTTTTTGTTCTTTTTTTTTTTTTCCTTCTGGTTGGTTGGATTTTTTTAAGCCAAAATCTCCTGCAACTTTTCACCTATCTTGGAAATCAAGCTTCCTGGAAGGCAAAAGCACAATTTATATTTGTGTTCCTGGGAAAAATTTGCTCTGCAGCTACAGAGATCATATTTGAGATAACCAGATCTATTAGATCCATACAGGCAGGCTGGCATTCTTATTCAACATTTGGCCTGGTCTCACTATCCATTTCTAAATGCCAGCTTTCTCCAAAAAGAGGCAAGAAATCACACTTGGGTAGTGATAAACCTTCAAACAGAAAATACACCAATTATCCAGTCAGTATTTTTTTCAGTTTTTTTGATCTCCGCTTCAGTGTTTATACAAGGGGAAGAGAAGAGCTTGAATCCAGGATCACGGATCAGGGCAGGGTAGGGCACCCTTCTCTTTCTGTTTTGATTTCTCACTAGACATTGTGTGCCATACTTTCCTTGGCATTGTTCCAGACTTTAGTCTTTGCCATTGGCTTCTCCATATCCATCACCCACCCTTCTTTGCAAACAGGGACAAACTCCAGCACAGGAGCAAGAACAAGAACGTAAGGAGAGGGGATAGCCAGAAATTACAGCAATTTCAGACGTGGTACCACTGGCTTTCAGCAGCCTCCACCTCTGGCCAAGCAGCTTCACTCCATCATGAATTACCTGGAAGGCCATGAAGGTTTCTCTGAGATGAGATAAAAAGTTCGCCTCCTTGTGCTTAATGGGTTAAACGACTTGTTCTCTGCCAGCTCTTGTAACACCCACACTTCCAGCATCGGTTTCCTCTCTTGCCACTGCTGATTCCACTAGCAAGGGCAGGATTTTGCCCTCAACTATTCACAAGTAATTAATGCATTATTGAACAGGAATAAATAGACAGCAATTAAATAACAAGTATTAATGACTTATTTATTAACATATTAATAGTTGGCCTAAGAGTAATAAATGCAAATTAGTGTAAAGTGGTACCAAAAATTGTGTCGATAATAGGCCCTGAAGTAATCTTGTGTGTTCAAGATAATTACAAATATATTTTCCTTTCAAAAAACTACTGCTGGGTAATTTTTTATGGTTTGCCATAATATCATTTTAGAATTAGAAAATTAGCCCTAGTCTCATTAAAATAATTTTGCAGTGCATCAGGCTTTATTTCAAGTTTAAGTTTCACATTATCTTCTTGTCTATTGAGCTTGCATTTTTTTTCAGAAACCTTCTCTGTATGCAAACCTTTTGGGCCTATGTTTGGTAAACTGACAGTGTTGTTTCAGCTTACTGCTTGTACAACTTTTCTCATCATTAGTATTATTATATAAAAAGTCCCATTGCAAGCAGTGGCGGTACCTTGAGGGCTAAATGCAGTAAAAATCACCGAGGGACAGATCTTTTCCATTTTATCCCAGCTGATAACAATTCACATGATAAATACTTCAGAGGCTTTAAACATGAGCAAAGTGATGTAGCAGGCTCAGCACACCTAGCAACTGATCCAGCCACAACAGATCCCACTCAGAAAACCATCCCTGATCAGAACCTGTTTTACTAGGAATATTTTCCTCTTTTTGTTTGTTTGTTTTTGTTTGTTTGTCTTGTTGGTTTTTTTTTCCCCAACTCCTATTTGTTTGGGAAAAAGAAAATCCCACTTCATACCTTGGCTCTGAACAGTTACTTAACTTTGGGAAACTGATTACTTGATGAGGATAGCAAGATATTGTCACTTTCATCACATCTACCAAAAGAAAAAAAACTTGGCTAAAATCCAGAGTCCTGACCTCATCACTGAACTGGCAAGTTAATGTATTCCTGTCTGCCACTGGTCCTGATATTCCTGATTCTGGAAATTGACATATATGTGCACATCTTCAACAAAAGGTCATTAAATATTCAGCTCTGCTTTCGTATTTGTAACAGGTGAGGAACAGTGATCCAGGCTTCCTCTTAGCAGAGGGTGCCCAGAACAACTGTTTCTGCAAATGTTTGTTCTTACAAATGTTTCTGTCTTCATCTGTAGGCAACATTTTTAGTTCTTTGCAGCCTTCCTCATCAAAGGCATTGTAAATCACCTCTTCCAAAATAATCAAGTGTGTTTCTGCGTGGTACGGGCCTTCCAAACTGCTACATAGATGTGATTGTGGCCATGTAATCTGTGTACCTGGAAATATAATTCGTTTTGTTGCTAATGAAGGTCCTACGGCACAAATTTATTAACGGTATACTTTTCCATGGGATAATAATTGGGTCGATAATATTAAACTCATAGGCTCATTATTTAATTGCAAGGGCAGATTATGAATACAGCTTCTAAAATGTATTTTAATGAAAAACACTACATCCTGACCTAATCATATCAACCTTATGCTATCTAATTAAGGATGCAAAAAATCATTAGAGTTGCAAAATATTAGTTCCAGCTCCAACAGGCTGCTAGCTGCCTCTTCATGAATATATATATTTTTTTACTCTATGATAAATAGTTAATGAGATAAAAATGACAAAATTCGCATGTAGGCAAATTAGTTTAATAGAGTGATGTCTTCCTGGTCTACAGAAAGTGACCTTTTTCCTATCAAAAGAATAACTAAAAATACTTTGAAATGATGGCATGGATGTCATTCCACAAATGATAAATCACTTCTCTGAACAATATAAAAATTATAAAATGCAATAACCTTAAATTCTCATCATACTGCAAATGTGTCCTCTGCTGCTGCATTTATCAATTTAATAAAAGGAAATTAAGCATATTATAAAACACCCATTTATGGGGCAATTTTTAATCCAGGG
Source organism: Patagioenas fasciata (assembly GCF_037038585.1). Lineage (NCBI taxonomy): Eukaryota > Metazoa > Chordata > Aves > Columbiformes > Columbidae > Patagioenas > Patagioenas fasciata. Next base: position 93,277,805 of record NC_092521.1, read on the forward strand.
AATAAAAATGAGAAGCACATGGTTAATACCAAGAAAATATTGCGAAAACGTAGACCTATTTTTTCCAGAAGGTTTGACTGACTATTTACTTGAATGACCTCCATTTAAAATAGATTTTTTATATGGACTGATGTAAGATATGGCAGTCTCATACTTCCCTTTGTAAAAATTGCTCACAGTTAATTTGGTATCTTATTTAAAAATTAACACATTAATAATGCACGCAATAAGGCCTAGTGATGTGTCTTCCATACTGATTACTTTGTACAATTTGGCACACAAAAAGAGAGGGACAAGATAAACACCCTGTGCAAATGCATGGCAGAAAAAAGGCCTTTCAGTATCTACCTAGGAGCATAAAAGACCTGAAAACATAGTTCTCAGTCTTGCAGGCAGATACTCCATGTGGAGAACATATTTCTGGAATGGAGCAAGTTTTTATTACAAAACTAGATTTGCCAAAGAGCTAATTAAACTTGGTTTGACAGTTCTCTTTCCAGTCAAAATTTTAATTATATTAAAAAAAAAAAAAAAGAAAAAAACAACCAAACAAACAAAAAAAAAGAACAAAAAGAACAGAAGGGTAAGATTTCAGGTTTCTGAAGAACATTGGTTCTTTTTTTTCAAAGTATTCATGTTTCATGCAGATAGCTCAGAAGTTTTGGACAGTAGTCTCCACTCACAAATTTCCCTCATTGCGAGGCAGATTCTGTGCCCACTGAAGTAAAGGGTAGAGATCCTGATGATGCCAAGGGTGCAAACTTCTGTGCTCTTTCCACATTACTTGTATCTGCTTATATTCTATAGTCTGCATCTGTATGTCCCATCAAGAACAGGGATGTTTAACACTGTCACAGCCTGGTGTTCAGTTAGGAATGATATAGAGGAAGAAACATTAAATTAATACAGACATAAAATAGGAATCAGAAGATTTGGGGACTCAAAAGACAAAAGTGTGTATCACTTCACTTTGTCGAACAAAATGCATGATGCTTCCTACACAGCACAGAGAGTCCTCCCTCTACTCTGCACCCTCCGTGCTGCTGGATCTGGCTGAGGCTGTGTCTACTTTAAAGGATCTCAGATGAAAGTCAGGTACCCATATTTCAATATGGCATTTCATACATGCCACGCTGCATATTTGAAGAAAAACTAGGCAGTTATGTGTATCTATACCTATGGGTCATGGATTTCAATGTTCTGTCCTCTGAAGTATGGTGTCTTACAGCAGTGGAGAATCCAGATTTCCTTCAGGGGCAGACTGTTTGTATAGAGAGAAGTAATTTTTCTTTCCATTATTTTCTATTTGTATTTACTTCTCCTCTCCCTCCTCCTTTTCTCTCCCTTTTTTTTTCTCTCCTCATTCAGCACTTTCTGTACTACTGCAAGAAATGATATGCTGGTAATATCATTAGAAATGTATTCATCACTTGAAACAGAAACGTAGTTGTTGGCAGTTGCCTTTTCCACCACTTTTTCCATATGGCATTGGTAATCCTGCCATGTAAAATGAGGTCCACTATATATATCCTTTGTTTGACCTTAATTAATATGTAACAAAGGTAATAGAAACCAGTCATCAGTGGCTATGCTTTGACTTACTATAGAATGTTTTTAGCCAGGCAAAAAAGGGCTATTTTTCTTACTGGGATACAGCAAATAAGTGCTACTTGTATAAAAAGTGCGAATGTTAGAGGCAGGTGACTGTGATAGCATGTTCACTCATTCATATCTTTTCCCTCCCCTCTGTTGAAATGCAATGTGGTTCTCTGTGCTTTCCCACAGAAATTCAGCTTACTGAGTATCTGCTTTTTCGTTCAATTGCACATTCACCTTTTTATTTTTCCTTTCAGGGTCCTAACTGTCATCATGAAAAAAAAAAAAAGTGGAAAATAATTACAGCTGTGCCAGATGTTTATAGCAGTGACAACGGAGGCTATATATTTATATAAACTGCTGATCTTTCAGGGGTAGCTATAGGGACTTGAAAAACCTGCAGACCCTAATCTGAAACCATTTGTTCTAGTGGTTTAGAAAACAAAGGAAAACAACTCATACATGCTTAAGAGGACTAATTTCCTTCCGATCTGGCATCTTCTCATTGTTACATTGAAGCAGGGGAGTCACTAAACAAAGCATTGTGCACAGAGGCACTCCGCTCATAGATGTATAAATCCGATTGATGAGCACTTTAACAATTGTCCAAGAGCTGGTTTATAAGATAGTCCTACGGGAATTAATTAAAGCTAGAAAGCAAGGAAGTAAATGTCCCTCACAGATTACGATGTCACTTCTGTTAGTTTCAATTCTCCAAAAGTGATTATGACCAGAAGTGTCATTTGTGGATGGCATCCCCAACACTGGACACTTTGTAAACACAGATACATCTCCTGCGCACAACAGCTTAAAGTTTGTACGTTGTACATACAGGCTAGCGGCTTAATGGAAAAAAAAAGAGGAAGTATTTTAATAACCGAAGCAGGACAGACCAACTTCAGATGTCTCCTACCTTCCCCTGCAAATTTCCAAATCACCTCAATTCTCTGGGCTATCCTGGAAGGAAAGAGCCAAGGAGAAGAGCATGGCTATCAAATCTGACTCACCAAATTCACACCCCCTCCTCAGCACAGCCTGCCCTTGCAGGGAACAAATTTGTCTTGTTCATGGAGTTTCCAAGTTTGCCAACCTGGCTTAGAAATTATGTGGGATAGTACTGACATTTCAACAAGTTGCAAGTCTCCATGACCCAGTCAATAATCATCAGATAGCTTAGATCAGTTTTGACATGAGTGATGCTGCTAAGACTTTGGCTATTATAAGCAGATTGTAACCCCTCTCTAGATGTTCAAACAATGCACGTACAGCCTCACAAAATTCTTCTGAACATGCTTCTCAGTTTCTCCATTCAAAGAAGCACCGTAAGAATAATCTTCTTGTATATCAAGGTCCTTTTAAGTAATAACCAGAAATACAAAGAATGAATTTGCCCCAGTATGTCAGACTCATTTTAGTGACTTTGTTCACCACTCACCATCCGTCTTTCACCATTGATTCCTCTCCACTGCTCAGCTCTCTTAATAATGTAGCTCAGCTCCTGAATGGATATCTCTAAGTCCAGTGGAACAAAGAATGTGCCCTCCTCACTGTGAATGCGTCGAAATACATCCAAGAGCCAACCTTCGTTATATAGCCTAAGCACAGAAATGACACATTTGGTTCATCTTTGAAAGGACTATTCATGGGGAAAAAAAAAAAAAAAAGTTGTCCTACCCTTCTGTAGTCTGGTACATCTTGGGTTTGCCTTCAAGACTATATTGTCTACTCATGAGTAAAAAGCTTCTTTCCTACAAGTTCTCCAACATACAACCCCTATCAGCCCACTGGACAGCTTACAATACTTGAATCAAATCACATAACTTCAGCAGCAATTTTGTTTAATTATTTCAAGATACTGACTTCCAAAACAGATCTTGATCTTCCTTTCCTTCAGAAATGTCCAATGTCTGTCCTTAGTATTGGGCTGAGTAACTAGTTCTTATGCTTACATAGAGTACCTCAATTAGGCATGAATGGAAGTCCTGCTGTGCCAGGGTTCAATAATGGGTAAACCACATCATATAGGAAGGAGCTGCTCACCATTTTTTTCAACATCAAGCCTGAAGTCTATACAATCTAAACTTCTCTTGATGTTAGAAAAGTTCATTTTGTTTATTGGCTTTGTTTTTCTATGACATTTCTGTGCTGTGGTAGGGAATTGAATAAGCACTATGCAGTAAAATTCTCCACCACAAGAAAGGCTTGCTGTGTGGTATTTCTTAATGTAGGTGAAACCAAGAAATATTGCAAGGCTTTTGGAAAAGCCTAGTGTCACATTTTTAGCCTTAGATGAACTTTAAGACTTCAAAACATCACTGTTTAATTCAAATGGAACCTCTTCAAATTCATCTATTTCTTATTCTACTTTTATTCCAAAAACGGGGGTTCAGAAAATAAAGATCAGAAAACCTGGAATCTCAATCTTGGATATCACAGTGAGGTTTTTCCTTTTGTACCCTCTTCCAAGCTAATACTTTATTATAATTCAGTCATTGCTTGGTACCAATATCAGCTTCTCCTTCCTTCCCAGAGACTGGCTGAGTAGTAATAAGTGCAGGGATTTCAAAAAGCCCAGATTTCTTCAGCGACATACGGGTCCTTCTTTCTTTGGCAGATGGAAGAGAGCACAGGTACAACTCCTTTGAGCCTCTGAACTCTCATCCTTCTCAGGTGCAGCAAGACCAGATGCAGTTCTTGCAGCTGATCCTTATTCTTGGGTGCTATATTGGCATGTATGAGCTAACCAACCTGTGTGGAGGTGGAGGGCAGTCAACTTTTCAAGTAAATAGGAATAAGTTCACATTTACACTAGCTCTACATCTCACCTTAGAGTGCACACAGTAACTGTGGAGAAGCACACTCAATAAGCTGCTTAGTACAGTTTTTCCCACAACTGAGATTTATCTTGGAACAGAAATAAGGAGATGCACCAACACACAGTTTTTCAACTTGATGTCAGGAGGGGCTTTAGCTCTGTCTTCAAAGGAAGATGTATACCTTAGGATCAAGTCAAGATCTATATCCAAGAGTTTCTGTGATGGAGTAGCTATTGTGATACTGAAATCTAGCAGCCTGGCCCAACATCATATTAGGGGTTTATATCTGCTGCTTTGCTGCAGTACTCTCTGTACTTTTTTTCCCACCCTTCTTTTTTGAAGCCGCAGCCCTAAATTTGCTGCAGTTTCCAAGACGTCATTTTGGGATCCTCTTACGAAGAGAGCAGCTGGAAGATAATCTAATTGAGATGTAGGTAGTCCTGGGAGGATAAAAAAACTGGATACCAAAAAATAATTTTAAAAAGCTTTAAAGTGTGAAATGTAAATCAGTGCTAAGGCAGAGTAGGATACTAAATTATCTTAAACATGCTACAGAGGTATTTTTTTATAAATAACTGATACCCCTCATGTAATAATTTTGCAAATTCCACAGCATCTTCAAATAAAAGTTTTTCTCTTAGCCTGCATTAGATATTCTTTTGACATAACTGATACATTTTTGCAAAAAACATATTGACTCATAACTTAGAACTGTCTTGTGCTTAGTTGAAAAACTAGTAATCAAACTGGTGGGCTTTCTGGACTTCTCATCTTGAAACAATAATATTCTATGGTGTTTGTCTTTGAAATTCCAGGTCAGCAATTTAAATGACTTGCCACTTATCTTGCGAAACAAGAAAAAGACCTTGCCATTTATTTAAGCTCACTTAATGTAACATTCTTATTTCAAATGAAGTAAAATTTAATGCAGTTAAATTACTGTCTATTTGCTGCCATAAACATTTTCTGTATGAAGATTTTAAGCACATGGTTATAAACAATATAATTAACTTTGAATTAATTAAGAATCATGAAGCATGTCTTCCAGCTTTGTTCCTTTTGCCCAAAAGTACACAGCTTGCTCCTGTTACCTGCTTTGATTTCTTTTCTTTGGGAAAAAAAAATAATAATAAAACACTTCTCATATCTTAACATGGCTTCTTATAAATATGACAGTAATAATTTATATTGATGATGCAATAAAGAACAAAACCAAACTCAGATGCTGTTTTCTAGAGATATGAGACCCAGTATGATACCTTACATGTTCATTTATTTATCACAAAGAACATAAAACATGGAAATCATCCACTATCCAGAATCAGGTCAAAACATGGGCTTCTCAAAAATTTACACAAACCAAAATTCGAAGAGTAGTGTGAGTGGTTTAGAACAATTTATTACATCTTCAACTTGAGCCTTCTGCATATGTTTTTGAAAAAAACTGTAAGAAATATAAAAATAATTTTGTTGTTAACATTGAAAAATGCAGATTTTTGAAACTTTTCTCAAAAAAAAAAAAAATTCAAATACTAGGAATTTAAGACTTTTTCCAGCAGACAATTTTAGTTGAGATGGGTCTGCATTTTCTTACAGTGCAGAAAACATTTCACCAACAATTTTCTGTCTCTAATGTCTAGTGGAATTAAAATGAGAGAATTGCAAACAGTGCCACTTCATTTTTCCAAAAGGTAATTAAAATATCTTTCCACCCTGGATGTACTACAGGCTCCCAAGACACCCAAGGGGAGCCAGATTTATTGAGGTATGTTGGTTTATAAAGACAGCCTACTGCTGTTTATCCCCTGCCCATGATTTCATTAGCTTCCTGGTTTTTTGTCAGCACTGCTATGAAGCTTTCTAGCTGTGTCAGAAACAGACACTTCCCCTACTTGCTTTGGTGGTCTGGCGAGTTCACTGTTCTCATCCCTTTTTTATACTTTGCTGAATACTTCTGTTAAATGACAAATTGCTGAGTAGTTCTAACCAATGGCACCAACTCCACCATCCAACAGCCAAAGTCTTCCCTGTGTACTGCTGTCTCAGGACACAGAAGACATCCCTCGATATTTCTATCAGTTTACCTTAAAAGAGAAAGATGCGGTGGATGCTTGTGTAAAAAATAGATTTTCTGAGTCAAGCAACATTACATTTGAATTTTTTTGAGATATAACACCTGAGAAATATTCACACAAAGGGATACTACTGCCTTGGTTATAATACCATTTTGTCTTGAAAATAAGTGCTGATATCTCAATATTCAGGAAATAATGTTATGAATTGCAGAGATGCTTTCCTTTATAGCACTTTAACGGTTTTAATGCTATTATTAGTGGATTGACAGTGTGCTGCTGAACAGCTCTACCCAGCTCCAAGTAGGGCTGTGGACATACAATGAAGAGAAAGCAATCCAATTTCAGAAGCTCATATTATAACTTTATTCTGCACAGACTCCAGTCTTTAAAATGTTTCTTTTTGTTATCAAGCGAAGAACTTCAAAGACCTTATGCATTGTAACAGGTTTTATTGTCTTCCCTTTGCTTTTGTATTTTGCATGAATCATTTTTAAAATGTCTCATACTAAGACAACTTCTTTCCCCTAGTAACATTCTCCCCCCACCCCTTTATTGGAAAACATTATGGGAAAATTGATCCAGAAGGAAAGGAACCTTTGATGATCTTGCACCTGTTCCCCAGACAATGAAGATGTTGGTAATATTCTCATAAAAACCTGCCTTACAAATGTTTTAATTTAAATTAATTTTCCTGAGTAATAAACGACAGCAGCTAAAACTTATGAAGCTATTCAAAACTATTAAGTCAATGATTAAGAAGGCATTAACATCTCCAAAACTAATTAACTAGGCTACCAGTACATTGGAGTTGTGCACACCTTCCAGGAATGCACAAGCTTTGAAATACTTTGCAGAAATTTACATTCCCATTTATCTTTTTCTGCCTGCTGCAAGAGTTTGCTAAAAGTAGACCGAGGGATGATTATGTCAGATGGAGGGTGTATGCTGAGCTTTTCTATTCTTGCACCTGCCTGCATCTTGCCTTTGTGTACAGCTTTTTATTTGTGCTTGCCACCACTCAGTGTTCATCACTAGGTGAATCAGGGGCCAATGCAAACTTCATACTGCATTAGAGATGAGTCACTCAAAAAAAGAAGAAAATACACCTTCTCATTCAATATATTAAGACAACCTATCTCATTCATTTTCAGTGTCCTACACCTGTCCTTATTGACTGTAGAAGTAATGATGCCTACTAGAATGGTGACAGGAAAGGTAGTTGGTCAAATTTCATGATGAACTGAATATCGATTATGGGTAAAGTCATGGAAATATTATTTGGACTAAGTCACGTCATGCGGTGGGTTAAAGTCTTGCTCACATCAAGTAAAAAATCCTGTATGATTAAAAGGCTACAAGACTCTAGGAGACACTGCAGACTCAGAGATTTTGCACTTCACACCATATGTAGCTTTCTGAGTTTTCCCTATTTTTCAAAAAATCCCCTTTTAGGAGACTAAAGATATCTTCCAAAGTACCTAAATAAAAGGTACACACACTTTACAGCTTAAATCGTTGACACAGACACCACTGTTTGAAGCCAAAACAACAGAGACTCCTAGACTCTATGAAAAATCATTCTCTCATGTTCCTGTTGAGGAAATAAGTGGCTTCCTCTCTGACTCACTGTGCCCACCAAGTACCAATGCATTAAAAGTTAAGCAGGAGCTAACCCCTCCTTGATTGTCTGAAGTTCTGGACTCTGAATACGTGACATTGATGTATCTTTTCTGATGTCACCTTATTTTACCTTACAGGAGAAGGGGCTGGAGCCTAAGCTCCTAAGGGAATAATGAGATAAAGAGACATACCTTAAAAAGTACAGGTACAACACTGTTGAGGAGATGATGAACAGGATTGTATAAAGCATCACAGTAATTAAGGCACCAGGAATCCCTGACTCCTCTGCTCTTAAGAAGACCCAGTAGAGCTTTGCAGCATCAGCAATGGGTTTCTCTACACTGTTCCCAAGTCGCTGTCATGGGGGAAAAACATCAACAATAATAAAATACCAAACTTGATTTACCTATAGACACAAAAGAACAAAAATTTATTTAGAAGAAGGATTTAACTGTAATTTGTGGGCCACATGGCTTGAAACTTAGTCTGCTACACAGTATTTTAAATTAACCATGAAGACTAATAAACTATTTTCTGGCTTATTTTCATACAATTTAAATCTACCATTTAGAGGTGGCTTATTGAACAAAACCCGTGTCAGTGAAAATACTGGTTAACATATTTCAGGAAAAGCACGAAGTACAAAGGCTGAAATTTTTCTTATTTCAATGACCTAAGAGGTCTAATATTGAATGATTTATGGTGCTGTTTTTTAGGAGTGTTGAGTGACCACAAAACACTTGTGCCAGTGCATAATTGCAGACTGACCAGTCTCAAAATTACTTGCCCCTGTCACAAGAAAAATGCTGGTTCCTACCAGACTCAGCAAGTTACATAATTTTAAACACGTGCACTTTGGAGGGTGCATACACACTAATTCCCAGTTTCAGAATAAGTCAGTGTTTGGTGCTACCAGTGGAAAACAGAGGTAACAATCATGTTATCTGAAATGCCGAGCGGAAGTATCAGGGCATCTGTATGTGTTGCTAGCTGACGCCTAGCACAGCATTTCCACCAGCCTTGCAAACAACAGCACTGGTCAAAGAAGGTAGTGGGTTCGCAAAGCTTCACTGAGACCCAATGAGGTGAGAAAAACGGAAAAAGCAACTACAAGCAGATCTACAGGAGACACCAGCAGGGTTTTGTTACATTTTCCCCAAAGGGGTTGACCTTTTTTCAGTGCAATAGAGACAAGTTCCCCCTTATGGAGCAGTATTTTAGTTTATATACATGCATTATCAAGTCTGTCTGCAACCTTTTAAGTCAGAAAATCAGATATTCCCCTCATCTCCCATTCCTAATGTCCAGTCAGCCCAGTTTGGAAAGCCACATGAACAACCTGTAACATTGAAGGACCAACAAGCTTCAGCATTATTTTGTGATACAGCCCTCTAATTTCTTGATTTCCTGAGAAGAAATAAAGACACAATGAGGCTAACAGCTCTGAAAAGACCTGATTGTATCATACTCCCACTGCTGTGGTGGAATTAAACATACCTCTTAACTGTACAAAGTAGCAGCCATAAGTTGTATCATTAATAGCTTCTCCAAAGGTATATGACTGTCATATACCCTGATTAGTTATGTTATTAATAGTTTATGTTCAACTGCTGTGTAAAAAAATAAGCATGTATAACTATTTGCATTCTGCTGAGGATGAAATAAATCTTCGGCTTACTAAATGTTGGTAAGGAATTAATATTCACAGAATAAAAACAGTAATTTAATTGGGAATAAGGTAGTTTGTGTATTTTTGCAAAGATTCACAATGAATCCTGAAGGTTCCATAGAACTTTATGTTTTACTATATTTCTGCTAAAACATACAAAAAAGATTTTTCAAAAACCTACTCTTTTCCTTCCCCCTGATCCTCCCCCCTATATAGTTCTTAAGAACTAGCTTACTGTATTGACATATTATTGCCCTCTACTGGATCAATTTAGAAGAATTCAGCTACATATATAATGGGTCTTCTACTGCTCAGAGCTAAAATAAATTCCACTCTTCACTTTTTTCATTTTAAGGTGACACAGTGACAGTCATATTCATATTAAATCACATTGACAGATTTCACTAGGATGTGAAACTGCGCCACAAAATAATCCAGTGTTTATCATTCAGAGAGGGAGTCTGTGACCTTTAGGCTTCAAGAAATCTGCACCTTCCTGAGCAACTTGCCTAGACTAATCCTTAGAAAGACTCAAAACTTTCTCCTTTTTTTTGACTACCTTTGCAGTGTCATGCATGGTGAAGCAAAGACAATTGCAAGTCCAATGATGAGCTATACAAGGGCAGAAATTCTTGAGTGTATTTCTGCTCTCTCACCACCCTTTGCAACACTGCTAGGTTTCTGTAATGGGAATTACAGGTCCCAGGAGATGTATAAAGACTATATATAAAGACTAATCACTAACTCAGATCTGTCCACGTTGGTTACAAAAAAAAAGAAAATACTCTGGTTCTGTTTCTATTTCCCTGTTTGTTCTATCTTTGCCTCTTGAAGAAAAAAAAAAAAAATAAAAAAAAAAAAAAAAAAGAAAGATGCCTGCCTCATTTTTTATTACCAAAGAGACCGTCTACCAAGAGTGAAAACCCTCTGCACAGCAGTTACATTCTGACATCCCTCCAAAGAGGCAAAATTCTGAATCTCAAATAAGAATAAATTTCTCCCTTATCAAGCAGTCCTTTCTGGCAAAATAAAAATGTCTTGGAGAAAGTGTACCTTTCTATCAGTTTCTTATAACAAAGAAATTGTTCCATGGTCCTTGAAGACATGATCCAAAAAAGGCATCTTTATTTTAAACTGTTTAAATAACATTTGTCAACGTCTGACTCAGATACCCATCACACCACAGAGGGATGTTCATGTGAGCACTTTGCGATCTCTGATGTTTTACGTGGTGACATTTATCCACGTGGCTAAAAAGGTCTTACTCTCTGCATTTAACAAGCTACAAAGAGTCAAAATGACTGGTCCCAGGAAAGCTCTGGCAGAACTGGAACTTGAATGGCATTCTCCAAAATCATAAGAAAGTTTCTTACATCTGGAACATCTTTCTACAAAATAACAATAAATCAAAGCTGAAATCACACATTTCACACAGTATCCTGAGTTGAACACCCCTGAAATATTCAATTGCTCTCTAGTCTTAACAATAAAAAGTATTAGTAAACAAAGAAACTTTTGTCTCCAGGGCTATCTGTCATCTTTCATAAGTACTAAGGCCATTTAGGATACTAAGATACATCCTAGCCCTAAAGTAACTCAAATTACCGAAACACAACATTTAAAAAACGCTTGATATAATATAGATTGGCAAGTAAATCTGAAATAGTTGGTGAAAGAATGCCACAAGAAAAAAAATTACAAACGCAATAATGAAAACACATGTAAGAGATATAGTCTCATTTTGGAAAGGATACACACAGTATATTGTGTAATATTTGAACAAATGAGTTTCTACCAAAGACAATCTTGGTGGGTAAAACTGTCAAATTTTTAGCACAAAGTACAGAGAGAGGTGTGCTTTTTTGTTGTCATAATGAAAAACTTAGTTATTCATATCTCATATTTCCTCCTGACCAAGCCCTATTTGAGAATGATAACAAATCCAGTCTGACCAGAATGGAGCACAATTCTACTGAAGTCAATGGCAACTATTTTCTCAATGCAAGTGTGGGAAAGACAAGGCAAACCTCAGCCTTTCCTCCAGTTTTTACGAATACACCAGTATTAGGGGTGAGAAAAAAAGCCTTTTGAATATTCAAATGTTTCTAGCCTGGGTATGGGGGAAATACTTTTGGTTTTTCTCTTAGGAAAAGAAATCTTCACCAGTATAGTTACAATTAAAATTCAATTCTGTGCATGTTTTACACCATAAAATTAAAAAAAAAAAAAAAAAGGCAGGCTGTCCAAGTAAGAGCTACAGTGTGTTGCCACATGCTTAAACTATTGCAATTACCTCCCAAGTGAGCTCCAATTAACTTTCTTGAATAGCTGAATTTTAATTTTCAAAACCACTGCAATGGGAAACAGCATGTAAACAGTGGAAAATCATATTTTAGCAGGTCTTCTTAAAAGCCGAGCACAGGTTAGCAGATGAGGAACTCAGAGACCTGAGAAAACCTAATCCACAACAAGGGCTGTGGATTACTGCTTGATCTTGAGAGAGCAGCAGAAACAAAGATGTCTTTGGAAGGTAGACACAGGCAGAAAAAACAGCAGTACCACACATACAGAAAAGTTTTCAGCACCCTGTGCCCATCAAAAGGACCTCATGACACGTACATAATGAGAGCCAAATTTGAAACACACGTTCTGGGAGACCGGGCATTACCTCGGATGTGATAAAAGTTCCCAGCCACCAACATACAGATGGACTATATAGCACATACATAAGCACAGATAGAGTTGAGAGCTTTACTCTCACAATTTTACATATGATGATGCTGTTTCCCTAAAGATGTCTGTCTTTCAATCTCACAAGTCTTTTCAGGTGTGCCAGAAAATAATATTAACTACCTTACATGTCAGAGAAGTACACAATAACCTCTATTTTTTCATTTTGTCTGTTTCAGTTCTTAGAAAAAACTGAAGTGCTAATAATCAGTACTGCTCATTAACCTATCTCCATTAACATCCAAAATTGCAGTAATCCTTTTCAAAGCAGATGCAATCATTCCAGTGGTGGATTTACTTTCTTATCTGCATATATGACTTGTACAGTGCTTTTAATTTTATGCAGAAACACAGTGACTCCATTAGATGGGAATTTTGTTAATAAAAAGGTAATGTATAACATTATTATTTAATTTCTTTTTAACTTTCACGTTCCATTGCCAGGGGTGGAATTTCATATCTTTCAGTGATTCATTGAATAAAACAAACTTCTACGTCAAGGTCTCATGTCCAAGTTATTTTAAGTGACTTACCCCCAGGAATGAATCCACTATGAACACTGCCAAGGGGTCTAGCACTGTCCAGAGTCCCATAGCTATGATGAACTTTGACAAGAAGGAAGGGAATGAGTCAAACAGCTGCTGACAGACCCATCTGATCAGGACCATAAGAAGCAGCACTGCGTTCAAGGTTAGGGGTCCCACCACAACCATGACCAACTCTTCACTGGTCTGCAGCAGGGAGTTCTGGTAGATCAATTCAACAGTGTGAGGGAAAAGCTGGAATCTGTAAGTAAACAAAAGGAGATACTTTGTCTTTGCTCCTGGGCAAAACATTATAAAAAATAGAATCATGCATGCAGCATGTTGCATTGTAAAGTTGTGTCCCTGTCTTGGTCATAACCCTCTCACCAAAAACTGTATTAAGCTACGAAAAAAAAAAAAAAAACAACAAAAAACCAAATTTCTCCTCCTTCTACCTCTGCATCCTTTGATCCCCTCTCAGTTCAGCTGATGCACATTCAGACCCTTGGGACTGTGCAGGCAGGGCTATAGGAAGACATTAGTTCCCAGAAGCACCAATATGAGCACAGATCCCAGGAGCTCACCCCTCTGCATATTGCAGCACTTTTGGACATCGTACAAAGCAGAAAATGGGGTATAGAAGACATAGCTTTTAGCATTCTAAAGTGACTGGAAATGCTCCTCTTGTCACCATGGGATGGTGGGATTTGCAGAGCTCAGACAATGAACAAATTTGGTGGCAATGTAGGAGACAGGAACTGCACGGTATTGTGAGATACATACAGATGCTGAAATGCAAGGAAAAATATTCAAGCCAATTGAAGCGGCTCAAACTCTGCTCCTAACTAAAGGTGGTTGCAATTTATGAATGCTACCACTGTAATTGCTGGAACTAGAGAGCACTCGACTCAGCCTTCATGTTCTGCGGACACACAGCTACAGATTGGGATGCTGATCCAGGACGTCTTGTCTTGAGAACATGATCCTTTATCTAGCTGACTGCCTGGGAGAGCTGTGATTAGTGACTTTGAACATGACCATCTCTCTCACACGTTGCTTCCTTCTGTTGTGTTTCCTTTGCTTTCACAGACTCTTGATGCTTGGCCTTCCAGAAGTTTTAATGCCAGCTGGCTGAGCCCACCTGGGCTGTGCAAGGCCAGAAGCGAGAGATGGTTGGCTTTACATTAATATCTAGACCACCTAAACAATACTCAGCCCTATTAGGATTATGCTCAGACACCCTGTACAAACTTCAGCCAATTATGCCAGTATGACAGCAGACAAAGGTCAGAGAGTTGCATGTTACTGCCTGCTACTAACTGATTCAGGTTTGCATGATGCTTCAAAGCGAAGAAAAAAGAAGTTTCTATTGCAGAAATCCTCCCTAAGCATGACTGATCTTTTTTTTCTCTATAAACCCATTTTCTACCCCACAGTAACATATGATGAACCAGGCATATATCACCTTGTAGACTTGCTCTACATCTTCTTTTTTGTGTCAAGTAATGACAAGTAATGCTTTTCCTGGAACTCTCCAGAGAGCTCTGATTCCCGAGTTGAAGTCAATGTATCATATACTTAAAATATGTCAGCCCATTGGAGTCTTCACAGTAAAATTGATATATCAAAGTTAAATTCTTTTAAGTATTTTACTCATAGATCACTTTGGTATGATCAAATATGATTTAAATGCTTTTCAGTTTTGTGCACTTCTTAGGCATTTTAAAATACTTTATCCAAAATGATAAATGCTTCTTGTGGAAGATACATAACCTGCTTGTTATCCCAGAGGGGAGAGAGGTGGGCAGGACACAAGATGCACAAATAGACACATCTTGTTCTGGATTGAAAATTTACACTATTGACACTTTCACCTTTCTGTTAGGGTCATGTTTACATATCAGATCATCTGGAATTTGGATGTGGTCCTTGTTCTTCTAGTCTCTGCAGAGGCTCCTATGAAGCTTTGTGTGCAGAGCCCTTAGCACGATTCTTGGCCATCAATTCTGTTTGGAGTGCAAAGAAATGGCTTTGAATCAAGCTATTAGTAGATACATTCCAACAGAGAAAGAAGGCAGTGGGACTTACTTTGTAACAGGAATCGAGATGGCCTGAAGGAAGAGCCATTGGCTCAAATAATGTAGGTAAAGTCTCACAAACCAAAGCAGAACTACCAGCAGCAGGAGCAGCCAGAAGTGCCCAGAGCGCCAGCGTGCGGGTCCCAGCTCAGAGAAGGCTGCGTATACCACAAAATGGAGACGCTCCACAACCCGTCTGGACAGTTTCACTTCAGCAGCAGAATGGCAGCTGGAAATAGATGGAAATTTAAAAAAAAAAAAAAAAAAAGTCATTAGAAAAAAAAACATATAAGAAATATCAGTTGCTAAAACACTGTAAAATCCTCCTATACAGATAATTGTGGCACAGGTTCTGATCATAACTTTTGATGGACCGACACATCTGACACTAAAAAGTAGAATGTTTTCTCCATCACAGTCTAGGTGGTAGGTGGCTTCCTCCCAGAAATCATGTTTCTCCTTTTATAAAGAAAACAAGAAATCAGAATTAAAACCAAGTTTTTAAAAGTGTCGTGCTTTGATTTTCACTTTCTCACAAATTGTTATCTGAAGGCCACTTTATCACTTATTTTACTTCTGAGAAAATGGTAAAATTACTTGTCATATTTGTAGTGAAAAAGTATTCATTTTACTGAAAAATGTGAACAGCTTTTTGGTGTTTGGGTAAGAGAACTTCAGTCAAATGTTCCATATACAATATGGGCTAAGACTCATCTTTAAACTGGTTTCATGTAAAAGAGGAAATAGAAAGGAGCTTACACTGTACAGTATTCTGATACTGAGCGTGGTGTGATTTGCCCTTTAAGCTAATTACTATACTGCTTCAAAGGGGAAAGAAAAAAAAATGAAATGCAAAGATGCAGCCTTGGCATTGTTTCCAAGAAACTGGAGTCTCTCAGCTGATTCAAAGCTAAAAAGACAGTAGCTTCTTTGACCTTTTGTAACTTCTAACTGCTATGCTTACTTCCACTGATTTAAATGACTAAGCAGCTGAGATGCACAACTATAGGACTAAATATGATGTCATCATGCTCAAACTGTTATTTATATTAAGGCTTCTGAAAGTTCAAAAATATAAAGATCTTTTTGTGGAAAAAAAAAAAAATTCTGGCTTTTTAAAGTGTAGCATATGACTCTGAAAGAAACAACAGCAATATCTGCACTGTATTTTATACTCTTAAAAATCATTTTCCTGTCTACACGTATGACTTTCTTAAACAGCTGTGTACATTTCTTTCTCCAGCAGTCACAAAGAGAACTGTGAATAACAATGGAGAAACTTAAAATGATTATGCATTTGGTCTAAGTTTGAATGAGCAAGAGAAACAAAAGCCCCAAACTTGTCAGCAATAGGTCTGGATTTTTGGGCCAGTTTAGGCATCATGTTACTCCTTATCCTAAGTGTTGAGCCAGATGCATTCATAAGGCAAGGCATGCTGTCAGCCAGACCTTTTTCTCGTGAGAAGGCTCAAGATTTAGTTACCTCGTTTATTGAAGAATGGGCAGAGAAGTTGTCAAGAACACAACACAACAAATAGGTTTTGGATCACTAAGAAGACCTCAGGTACAAGTGACTAAAACTTCTCACAGAGGCATCTATTGGGCTGAGACAGGTGATCATTTGCAGTGACTATAGGCTGATCTGTCAGTGGTTCTGCAGGGCTTTTTAAGACACTGCAATCTACTCTGCTTGTATACTAATCAGACCCAAAGTCCTGCTTTACAGACTTAAGGACACATTGTGAATCACCTTCCTCATATTGTAATTATTTACTCACAACAACCTACAGGAACATCACAACACATTTCATTAACATTATGAAATCATAGTCTAGGCTTGTGTGAGAAAGAGACAAAGAAAAATGTAAAATAAGAAATATAATTGACTGTGGTATTATATTACAATAGTGTTCCGGATGTTCGAAACTCTGAAGCCAGATTGTACTACATTTTCTTTTATATAAATAAATTTATTTCATCTTTAATAACTTCAATCAAAATGTACTCTTAAGGTATTGACTCCTTGAGGAGAGTTAATAGGGCAGGATTAGCCACACAATTATTTTAGTTAGACAAAATAGTTCACTGCTTGTGCAAAAAAATAATGAATAAAATTTTTTTTAAAAAATAATAATAATACTATCTTAACTCGTAATACTCTTCTTATCCTTCATTAAACAAGAAGAATTACATATATGTCCCACCCAACCTCACCCATGCCAGAAACCTACATCCTACCAGGACACTGTCAATCTTCATCTTTGTGACGAGAGGACGAGTAACCATGATTTTTCCATAAAAGTCTGGATTTAGATTGCCACCTCCTTGCATGGTAGAGTCAGTTGCTACTAGATTATTTAGGGCCAATTTACTACCTCCAAACAAGCAACACCAGAGTGAAATGTTCGTTATGCCACCTGTAAAATGTTTCAAGACATAAATTCTTCTTCCAAACCAACATACAGATTGAGAAGGAGGGCACACAGCTCAGACTCCTGACAATAGCAAGTCATCTTTCTTTCACAGCACCTGGAGCACTAGAAGCACTGAGAAACATTAGTGACCAAAACACTGGGTTGGGAAGATGAAGTAACTTCTTCACAGAGGTAGGATCTGGTGCTGCAATCAGTACTTTCACTGGAGTTTCATAAATACACTTACACCAACTCTATAACTCATTGTGTAAGCACTGTGAGCACACCATATGAAGTGTAGCTATTGGACTTCCCTGAGACTTAGGCATCATTGAAAATATTCAACCCATTCCTTCATCACTCCATTGCTCCCCAGCCTACTTCCACTTTCAAGAGGTCAAATGAGAGCTAATGACTCCACCTGTGAGCTACATCATCCCTACCAAGGTGATAGCTCTCTCAGCCACAGGAATCCACCTACTCAACAAATTTCCAAAGGAAAGTAGAAAAATTCAGAGCACAATCACTTTATCGAACCCTAGAAGCCTTCCACTGGTGATGACCCTGCTTAAACCAGCAGGGCAACATCTATGATGTCTTTACTTTTGTGCATCTTCCCTCTGAAAACAGCAATAGCAGCCCAGAAGCTCCACAGAAAGCCAAGCTTGCTGAAAGTCAATGAAATCAAGAAAAAGTTGTCCACTAGGTACAACCAATCATCAGTAATTTTCACTTTTGGAATAGCAATTAATTTTTTAAAGATTTTATTATTTTCATCCCACACCTTGACCATTATTTCCAGCTTTTAAATGGAAATTAAAGTCCTCCTTATTGTTTAACTTGTCAGAAGTCCAGATTCTGAGTGTCACTTCTGTGCTAGCTTGTGCTTCCCTGTGACTGTGTAACACTGTGACATAAACACCATCAGCCAATGGTAGATATTGGTAGAAAATATAGCATAACCAGTGTCTCAGGGAAGGTCCCAACCCATAACTGGAATCTCCTCATCAACTTTAAAACAAAATTCAGTGGGCCTCACCTTACTTGTAAGTTACAGCAAACTTTTCCTGAGTACTCATTGATCATACTATAAGGCTGTTTACTGGTTGTTGCTTCAAAACACTGGGCTTAATTGATATCTCTTACTGACTTTTTTGAAGAATGAAGAAAGGAAAAGCAGAAACACGAAATGAAATGCATCAAACAAGTGGAAACAGCCTCTTTAAATATTTTTAGCTGATGCTACTAGTGAAAACTCGTGGGTGGAGTGACAGTGCTGGCAGATATGGTTTTCAGAAGAGATTTATATATAGTTGCTTTAGGGCAGAGAGCATGAGTATTACCTTTCAAAAACAAAACAGCCCCTCCACCCACCCAAAAAAAAAAAAAAAAATTCAACCCTTGGGTGAAAAATATAAAGCTTCAAATGAGAAGCCACTTGAGCAATGGATTTATCCATGATTCCTTGGATTACTGGTAAGTAATTTGGCTGAATGTTTCTGTTCTAGGGCATTAGTTTTGCATTTTTCTTTGCAAAATGCTGCAGTAACAAATAGCAGAGACTGAATTACCATAAAAGCAGGTCAATTATTTCAATGGAAATTGTTCAGAAGGAAAGAAACGATGCATAGATTCTCTTAAGCTACACTTCATGATGATGACAGAAAAGTAATGGCTGATAGAAGGCAGTGTGTAGTGTTGGCTGACAGCTTTGCTGCTGACAAACTACAGTGAACATTTGTATAATGCACTGCAAGACTGGCACTTACAACTGATGGTGGGGGTAGATTCTCAGTTGACACAACCCTGTGTGTTCCAGAGCTGCACCAGTCTATGCCAGATGAGGTATTCAGGATCTATTCCTGAACATATCTATTATTTACATCACATAAAATAAGGCAAAAATCAATGTTTTGTGTTACCCATGCAGGCAAAGACTTAAAGAGCAAATGCAGACACGAATGACTTTATGCAAATTACTTTGAGGGAATCACAGTCCTCAGAACCCAAGAATCTATGCAACATACTTACTCAGTTCACAGACAAAAAGGACCCCTCCCCATCATCCCTTTATAGCTTATCAACAGTAATGAAGATGCAGGAAATGCTGCCCCGTGTTACTACAACGAAATGCTATCCTTTTCAGTGGAAAAGCACAACTGTATCTGAAAGTACATCTAAAAATAATGAGCTAACACATGTATCCCTTAAAAAGGCAACCAGTTAAAAGCACCACTGATGAAGCATGAGGCAGAACATAATCTCGTTCATTCCACTGTGCACAACATAAATAAAATATATGCAAAAAATATATAATTTCATTGTCATTAGAAGGATTTTATTATTATTCCTTCTGCATAATATTTTTCCTTTATAGATCTCATACTGCATTACAAAGAGATTGTCTTTGTCCCAGTCTGTATAGTGATGATACAAATGACTTTGCCCAATAAGCCAACGGCAGAGCTGTGAACTGAGCTCTGCTGAGTTACAGTCCATTATTCTATCCACTGGATTCCTAATAAAATATTACTTTTTTGTTTATTTGTATGCAAAGTGAATATAACTAGGGAGAACATTTGCCAAGGATGAAGACACTGTTTTTTCTCATCTCTTTCCACAATGCACCTATGCTTCATATTCTTCAGTTTGCAAGCATCAAGAATGCGGGTACCACAAACAGTTACAGGGGCTATCTAGGGGCTATCTGCTGTAAGAGAGGTGGAAAATGACCTGAAGGAACATTAGGTATTCCTTAACATGCAAACGATCATAGGATAATTTGTTCTACAGCTTGCTGAAAAAATCCAAAATCATGGTACAGAAGGTATACTAGAAATCCTGACAGGTTTATTTTTCAGGTGCACCTGTGGTAGAAAAAGAAACTGCCAGAAGCATGCAAAATCCAAAAACCCTGAAGGAAGGCTTTAGAATTAAATATCCTTGCAAAGCAGGAAAAACAGTCAGCCAATAACTGCAATACTAGTTTCAGTTTTCTGCAAAGATCGTGACTTACGTATGTGAGCACACCTGGCAACACCCACGCTGCTCCGCCAACCTGGGGAGGAGGAGGGCCATGGTGGCCAAGTTTCTTCCAAGATCCATGTTGTGTCAGCTCATGAGGAGGTGGCCAACAGGCAGAAAGCTCTGGATCAGCAACAGCCCAGGTGTGTTTGCATCACATGCATAGCCCGAAGTAGAACAAACACATCAGCTGAACTTTTCTTCACAACCCACTCACACTGACAAACTTGTGGGGATATAGCCTGGCGCAGCTGTTGCCTTGGAGGGACCACTATGTTCTTCCATACTGGGAGATGGACACTGTGGGTCAGTGGGCTAAGACATGTTCGTTAAAGACGAAGGGAAGAAAGTGCTGACAGCTCCATATTCCTCTGGATACATCTGTGCTAACCTCAAAATGGTGGACACCCAGCTTTCACTACGAAAGAGTTTGTGACAACAGAAAACTGGCAAATAACATCAGATTGTGTCCTCAGCAGTCTCTTCACCCAGTGGTGAAAGGCTGTCAGAGGACCCCATCTCCTGCCTTTAGCTAACTTAGAATTTCCTGGGGGAATTAACTGAGAAGAAATTTCTTATGAAGCTGGGGAAGGAAGCATAGGAGGAAGGAAGAATCACAAAATTTAGGCAGAGTGGCAATAGTGCTGGAGGACAGTGTGGTTCCTTGTAGAGAGCTGGCAGAGTTTGCACATTTCAGCTTTGAGCAACATCTGACAATGACAAAGCAAAAATGGAAAAAAGAAAAGCCAAATTATTATCATCATGCCTCCCATTTAGGTAGGCAACTAAAACTTTGCTTATTTCATGCTTAACTGCATTTTCATGGGCCTATTGGCTTGGCAAAAGAGTCTGGAAATCTTACAAGAACAGACTTAAAATATTCCAGTCTGTGTGGTTGCAGCTCTGGATGGGAACAAACATGAAACAGGGAAACTTGAGTGTGGCTTTTAGAACTTTTAAGAAGCTCTGTTTTATATTTCACTCTAGTAAGGAACAAAAGGCAGTGAATAGTCTCTGTTATTCATCCTCATGACATGACTCGGCCAGTCAAGAAGCAAAAAAAACGCATGTAGCTCCTCCCTACTTCTTGCCCACTGACTGTTTTAAGTAAATAAAAAAACAATGAATTACTGAGAAAAAGACCTGCCCCACATAGGGGAGGATGCAAGATGTCAGTGGACCTATAGATCCAACACACACAACACTATCTGTAAAGCTGTTCTGCTAGTAAGCAAGCATGAATACTCAACCTTGTGCATGAGCAATAAAACAGAGTTTAGAACCTAGAGAAGAACTTTACAGGGACACCAGAGTAATAAATACGCCTTCAAGTTTATCTCAGTTAAAAAGAAAAAAACTAAAGTGTAAAACTTCTATAGAAGTTCAGGAGAATCAGGGTTAAAAATGTTTCATTTATGTTAAGAGTAGCAGCACGCCTCACTCAAGAGAAAAAGACATACTTGTATATGTAGGCAGTACTCCTGCCTAAGCTAAGAGAGGCCCTGTACCTGATGTGTGGAACAGCTTCTACCTTGACACAGAAAACCTCCCCAAGGACATTTGCTCTGTCTGGAGGAAAAATGCAATCTTCCCCCTGACCAAGTACATATCTACTTCTGAGAGCCACTAAACACTCAAACACCATCTGTGAGCTGTGCATTCATCTGTAACACACCAATTTAGCTGGCAGGCCATTGGGAAACCAGACTCAGAAGTTGCCAAGTTAAAATGGCAATCCAGTACCAATCGAAACTCCGCCAAGCAAACAGGTGAGGTTTCCAGTGAATGTTATATCAGAGAGCAATGAAGTTTCAAAATAAGAAACAGCTTTATGGTGTGGGGAGAAAAAACAAAAAAACAAAACAAAACAAAACAAAACAAAACAAAACAAAAAAAAAAAAACACAAAAAAAACGAAGCACAGCTTTGACCTTCTCCATCCTGGACTTATTAATAATTAGCAGGACCATCACAGTAGGAGCATGAGTCCATCCAGCTGTATGCAAACAGCCACCCTCCTTCAGTGAGAACTGACAGACTCATGGCTGCTGTGGACAGAGGGGGCAGGAGGCACATTGCATATCATGGTCCTACATTTCAGACAGACCTTTTTCTGTCTGGCTGCACTGAAATGAAATTTCATCTTATACAAACACAGACAAGCCACAAGTCAAAGCCCCTTGACTTCTTCAGTTGTATCTGTTTTTCACAACAACAGACTGAAACAGAAAGTGAATTCCTGCACACTTGCGTTGTTTCCCTCACCACAGTTAAATTGTACATGTGTGAAGGTGCTGGAGTTGGGATGCCGACTGTTAAACTGAATACACCATTGGCTTCACGTGCAGGTTTATAATACTTATGCAGCATGGGAATAGGTGGGTATAAAGATGAGAGGAAAAAAAGGTGAATCTACAGCTGTAAGCTTGGACTGAAAAACGCTTCTAAAATACCATTAGTGTTATTCCAGTCAGATCTCTAGAAGCTTCTGTACTGACATGACAAAAGTGACCTTTCCTTTTTCACAGAAGATTTTACAAGATAGAGCTAAACAGGGAAAACAGATAGAGTCTGGGGGAACAACAGACAGATATTTAGAGCAATTTCAACTTCGGGAATTTATTTTTTACTTGATATGAATTACCTTTTTTTTTTTGTTCATATTATAATATTTGTTGCACTAACATATGCATGCACAGGAGACTTTGACACAGGGATAGCAATCTGTGAAGAGCATGAAGTATTATGTGACCCACGTAACATCAATTACAGTACAGTTAAAAATAAATGCTTGCAGATTCAAACATGGCCAGATAAGGCGTTTTGTGAAACTATGATGAAAATGTTAATAAAGAAACAGAATACTGTCTGAAATATTTAGAGTATTTACAAGGCATGCTTTGTTCAAATGCAGCTATAACAAACCATTTTGGAAGAACTCTTCTTAAAGGTTTTGATGAAAGACAACAGCCTCAGGTTTGAGCAGATGACTGATGTGACAACACTGCATTTAAAAAAAAATTCTGTTTTAATACAACCTGTTTTCTGAAAGAAGCAAATATATGTTAGGCCACCTTAATTATATCTCTAAGAGCTTTATAAAAAAAAAAAAAAATAAAGGGAAGGGAGGTGAAAGGATGGGAAGAGAAGGGATTATGTGAACATGGAGAATACTCTAGGATACCATTATATTTAAAACATCATTAGGCAGTTATCAAGATGAGAAAACTTAGATACTGTACAGATATCTTAAATTCAATTAGATTATGAAAAAACACAGCTATAGGAAATGTTAAACTGAAATCTTTTTAAAAGATTTTTATAAACACCACTGAAATTATGGTGGAAATTATTTGTACAATTTAGTCAAACAAAATGCATCACATAATAACAGTATTAACTTTTTCTTTTCAGTTTATTGCTGTGTTATTATATTTAGCTGCCTATTTTAGAAAGTAATTTGTGTTGATGGCTCTGGAGAAAAAAAAAGCATTAAAAACCTAATTTAATTCCTTCTGAGCTATGTTTGATTCAAAAATATTTCTTTTAGAATGTCCCAGTACTGCAAAATCTGACTAGAAATCCACCTTGAACTATGTGCACTTTGACTAACTCTCTCCCCAAGGCAAAATGATCCTGCATTCAGCAGGGTTTTATCCCGGTCTTCCAAAGGACTTACACAGAATGTACCTGATACAACTGGACCAGAATGTCAACCATGATAGAAATTATGATCAAGACATGGAGGATACATAATGAGAACCTTATCTATTTTACGGTGGACTGTTATTGGTAGGGGAGTACCTTTAGGGGGTTGTTTATAGAAATCAGGTCTCCCGCCTTTAGAAAAAAATAAAGAGAGAAAGAAAAAAAGAGAAAGAAAACTGTAATTTATTGTGCAGTGCTCTCCTTCCCGCTTGTTATTCTATATGGCATAATGGATACTAACTGTGTTTAAGGTGTTCGAGTAGTGTTATGATAGGCTGCCTGGCTGCCTTTAGAAAGAAATTTCACAAATTTTCCTTCCATGTGGAGACATGGTTTTATTTCTGTGGCTCCACAGTATAAAACTGAAAGTTAAAAATTGCCGCAGCTTGTCTCTCGAAAATCAATGCATGATTGCTAGCTGTACTGGGAGTCTGAGGGATATTCCCTTATCAGAGACAATCTCTAGATAACGTACTTTCCTCTATTGCCCATAGCTGCATGTAAGACATGGCAAGACAAATGCATGCTTCCTTTTCTGTTGGTGTCATCTATTGATCCAGTGAAATGCTCTTCATCCGAAATTTCCTTCCCAAAGGTGACATTTGCTATGAGAGGCAAAGGTTGCTGCCTGATGCTAAGAAATCCTGAAACTTGCTGCTAGTTACTGCACAGCATCATGGTAATACATGGCTCAAACCGTGTGAAAAAATTAGCTCAAATGTTACAGGGGCCCTCCTTTTCCTGGTAGAAATGTTGCTTTGTGATACTGTAAGTATAATGTAATATGTTCATTTTGTGTTTTCTGTATTTTCTAGATAAAAATGTCCTCCAGGTCTGTGTTTTCTTTTGGAGTCATTTCCTCTCAGACACATTCAAAACTGCTATCCCAGGTGTGACTAAATGACCTCCAGTATAAGCCAAAACACAAAACAGTGTCACCATGAGAAACACCAGTATCAGAGAATAATGAGAAGCAGAGGGGTAGTTAAAGGGCGCTGGAGTATAAAAAGAAGACTGCCTACAAACAAACCCCTGAAGAAAATAGAAAATACGTTCATTTGTGCATCTACACTCTGTTGTCTCACCTATCTATGTAGTGTACTGGCCTAAGATGTCAGCACCCTTACAGAAAGCTTTACCTACTGAGAAAGCAGAAAGCAAGGATGTAGATAAGTCCTTTAAAAATAAAAATTGACTTGCGAAATACATATGAATCTTAGCAGTTTCATAGAGCTTCTGGTATGGCTCCTAGGGAATGATAAGTTCATCACACTGAAAAAGAACCTAGAGAAATATTTATTTAAAAAAAAACACAAATATTTCAATGCCAGTAGAATATTTTGGACTTGGCACCCTTAACGTAAAGAAAGCTTTGCTCAAGAATAAAGGGGCACATACTTTTTAAAGATGGAAATAAACTTGTTTCTTCAGTTCTAATACAAAGTATTACACCACTTATCCACCACACACACAATTTCTAAAAAGTGAATGTCTAAAAGAAACTCAGTTGCAAAATTTCACCCATACAATAAGGATTCCCTGGAACAGGAGAAATGTCTTTGTATTAGATCACACCTCAGCATTTCTGTCCACAGGGGCAATAAGTGAGGTATTTCCCCTCTATTCTGCACCTCTTGCTAAAACTGACCAGTAGGTTCAGAAGTTACTAGAGGTAGAGTAACAGGCAACCTTACCGCACACATCTTGTCTTCCTAAAATATCCAGCTACGAATTAAATCTCGATGCTCAGGAGCACTTAGACTAAAGCTTCCAAAGCAGAAGAATACTGCATTTGGGCAAAACAAAAGGCTTGTTATTTTGCTCTCTCTGATAAATAGTAGCTAGCAGGTATTGAACTTCCCACGTAAATACAATAACTTATCTATTTGTTTGTTTCTGGTTTTGTTTTTGTTTTCATTTTCCTGTGTATATTTGTGTGCAAGTGTATTTATAAATAATACAGCTCATTTGTTATTTATTTTTTTTAAACTCACAGAAAATATTTTTAGATGTCTTTTTATAAACATATGATTCTGCATGTTCTTGGAAGCTTTAGATTTTTCATCAAAGAACTTCAAGTATCTGAAAAACACAACTGCAGTTTTTCAAAGAGCCAGGTTCACCCAGACAATAAAGGTAGGAAACACTTGAACAACCTTCAAGAGGCACCACAGAGGTAATTCTGAATTTAAGCTTTAGAGTTGTCTTATTCTGCTGAAAAAAACTGATTATTTGAGGGTGGAGGGGAGTTGGTTTTCCCATCAGCCTTAACACTTATCAATTATCTACCTTTATATCAGACAAAATCCCATTATTTTAAACCCATAAGGTTTTCCACTACTGATCTGAATTCAGACAAGATTTCACTAGCTTGAAGACGACTGCTCCCTTGACTCAATGCCATCAACAGCTCAATCAAATAAAAGTACCTAAAAAGTAATCCTACTTTCCCCATCTGGACAAAACTTCCCTTGTCAAAATTCAGTGTGACAGACTAACAGCACTACTGAGCCTGGAGCTCCTTTCCTCTCCAACAGCTGGTGCAGCAGGATCCTTATTGGTGCTTCTTTCCTATCTAGAGCCTTTTGTTTAACTGCAAAGCCTAGTATATCAGATATGCTTACACAGTATTAATTCAATTTAGTTAAGTAGCCTGCTCGCCTCCTGGGTTCCTGTAAGTTTGGTAGCAGTGTATGGATGCAAAAACCTCAAGAAGTCAAGGATGGCAGTCAGGCTGAGGTTTCCAATGATACAGAAGGAATTCAGCTGCTGAAATACAACCAGAAAGAGCACTGTGGTTACAGAATACAAACTACTTCAAAAACCTCTGCCTCAGTTCAGACAACAATGCTCTCTCAAGCTCTTGGTATTTTATAGACTCTCTTTCTTGCTTAATAGGTAACTTTAATAATCTTTATTTCTTTAAAGATCAACCTAACACTTACCTATTCCACAATGCATCAGAACTTACGCTTCTGTTAAAACTTCAGTTTTCACATCTCCTGGTTTCTTGGTGGTCATATTTTAGTTGCGTAACCTTAAAATTGTGTTAACACATTCTGTTATTTTTTATTTTGCTTCTGTTTTAACCTGAAGGCAAACTGGTTCATAGGTCGTATTTGATGTTATTCATTCAGCTTAAAGACTTCAAATCATTACAAAATAAAAGAAAAAGGGAAGTTTTTGATGGTTTAAGTTTGAGGTTTTTTTATTAAATACTTTTTGCTTGCTGGGCTCAAGATTTGAAGCTAAAATTTACAAAGACAGTGCCATTTGTCAGTGAACCTTCTGCTACATTTTTAGAGGCACTCAGCAAATTCCAGCAGCAGGTTTCTAGACACAAAAGGCAAATACAACCAATCCATGATTTAGATGGGCTTTCTGTTTGTGGGTCATGAGACTCACTGCTGAGCATGTCAGAAGTTGGCTGTGGCATTTAATGAAGGTCATCGGTAACTTCATAGTTCCCATAGCAAAATAAAGAGTATGCTCTGGCTTTGTCTTTGGGGTGTGGTGGGGTTTTTTTGGTTTTTTTTCTTTCCTTCTTCTGGGGCTTTGATTAGACTCTGAGACTGGAGTTAGCGAAGAAACTGAGCTACTGCAAGAGAATCAAATTGAAAGTATGGAACAAGCTGGTGCTTTGAAAAACATTGAATTGTATAGATTTCTCTTTTTTTAGATACATCATTTAACTTTCAAAATAAGTATTAAATTTGTATTCAATTTGAAAGTTAAGAGTCATTCATGAAATGAAGAACAATAATGACACTGTATTATATATACCCTGTCTCGTGTGTGTCTCAGGAGGGCTGGGACTTGTCATAGCGTGAAGAACATGGAAAAATGATTGCTTCCTGCTTCCAACAGAAGATGCATAACTAAGATGCTCATTAATGAGGCAAAGCAAAATTAATTGACATGTCTAATAGTTGTTGGTTTTTTTTTTTAATATAGCCTCTAAGCCTTGATGTGTCAATTGTCAAATTACCCCTGATATGCTTGCTTTCTCTTGGTCATCTCGTGTCACATTGCTAGGAGAGAGAGAAATAACATTTCTTTCCTTATCCTCTCCTGGTTTACTTTCTGGGCAAGGGCATTAGACCTCCAGAAAAATGAGATGCATTAGCCTAGCTGCCTTAGCTTCTCCTCAGGTGAGATCTCACCTTCCAGACTGCAGAACTCCAGCTTTGTGAATGCTCTGTGTTAATGATGCATCTTTCCTAGGGCTTATGGTGGTGAAAACACAAGTTTAAAAAAGCCTAAATGTATCCTGCTTTCTGCATGTCCTCACCACTCTTGAGCACTCTCCTTTGATGGAGATCAGAGTTCCCTTTGGCAAGTCAGGATCTTCTCTACCTCTGTTTTCCCAAAGATCTCTCCTCTGGCAGAGACTGCCTCTTCTACCCTGCAATAGTCACAGAATCATAGATGGATCCATAGAACAATAGATGACTCAATCATTTAATGGATCTCTATAAATGTCCCTCCTATTTCATCAGGTGGTATTTCTGCCCTACATAAAGTTAGGAAGAAAATGAAACACAGAGAAGGTGGATGGGTCACACACTGCATCTGCAATTTGTAGTTTGGCACAAAAGTCCATGGGATTCCCAACAGTGTTTGAGGACTTCACATTGGCAGATTCTTTAAGCCATAATTCCAAAAGCTGAAAAATTTCTGCTTACAATGTGATTTGTTTGGGGCTGCTTTTTTTCACATATAGATTATGTGGTGGAATTTGGAAATTAGTCCCCAACAGATCATAGTAATAAATCTTCTAATACAGAACCATGCTGGAAAATACAGCTCTTTGTGCAGAATGAAAATCACTGCATAATAGTGTGTCAGCTCTCTATGATTTTGAAAAAAAAAAAAAATCATTAAGATATTTTTCATTTTGTATTCAATAATCTCAGACATTTTGCTTAGGGTATCCATATTTCTGGGCTTTCCCGTAAGAAACAGATTCATATGTGCTGCAGAACATAAACACACCCTAAACAATAGTCAAGGAAGCATTGTAGCAGAGAAAGTATCCTAGCACAGAAGTACTGTCCATAGAGCTGCATGTGTGCAGCAAGTCCAAGGCATGTAGAGAGCAGCAGATTTCTTGCACATTTGAAGGCTGTTAATCCACACACAGTAGATCTAACATGTCTCAGACACTGATGAGTCCCTTCTCAAGTGCTGTGGAGCAAATCTGTACAGCCCAGTGGATGCATCTGGAATTACCACATGGGCTGTTGAAGGTCCAGACGTCTTGAACAAATGTTGAGTTTTTAGCTTCCACCCAGGCCCAAAACGGAGAATCTGGGAAAACCCAGGTTCTATGAAGTTGGGTGAGAAATGAATGTAAAACTCAGCAACATTTGTTTGTGAATGTCTTTCTATTGTGTGATAATTTTTGAACACTCCAACCAAACAGTACTAAAAATTCAGGGAATACAATAGCTATTATTGGCCTAAACTCTATTGATTTTGACAGAAACTGAAATGAGAGCAGAGAAAATAGAAGAAAATAGGCAGAAATGGCAGAGACAGAGTTTGTAAGCAAAAATGAAGGCATGTAAAAACCATCTACGTGAAGCAGAACGAACGTGAAAGCCTATAATGTTTTTTCCATAATATGCATGATAATAATAATACAATAAGCATGTTGAGGCACAGACAGCAAGAACATTCTCCGAGATAAAGTAAGCCAGTAACAGGTTGGCAAACTGTCCTTATTGTCCATTTATTCTTCTAATATGCTAAATCTAATTCTTTGTTGCTGAAATGTGGGAAATACACAAGATAATTACCAATGCAGACAAAGAGAACCCATATTACTTATTTTATGCTGCATGGAATCTCACCTTAACTAAGACATAGAGGTCTCTTTAAAGTTTTGAATTACAGAATAAAGATGGATGAGAAGCTTTCCCTTCGTGTAAAGATTTTCAAAAGA
The DNA here is from genome assembly GCF_037038585.1 of Patagioenas fasciata. Lineage (NCBI taxonomy): Eukaryota > Metazoa > Chordata > Aves > Columbiformes > Columbidae > Patagioenas > Patagioenas fasciata. The sequence continues at coordinate 93,308,005 of NC_092521.1, forward strand.
CAATTATAATCCCAAATCGGGTTGAAAATGTTCATGTTCTGATATGCTAGTTAATGAAAGGACCTGTTTTGATTATTTAAACTGCTTTGAAATTTTGACCTTTTCAATAGAGAATGGACCCTTCTGTATATATTTAAAGCATGTAAAAAAAAAAAAAAAAGTAATTTCAAAACAAATGTTCTTTTCAAAATATCACAATGGAATATTTCAAGAGCCTCCAAACTTTGTTCCAGTTATCCTTTCCTGAATTGGAAGAAGAGTTAACATCATCTCTTTCCCACAATTTCATTTTTTGCAAGTCTTTGTTTTCCAGTGAAAAGTGCTTTGTCAAAAAAAAAAAAAAAAAAAAAGCAACCACAACAGTAATACTACACGTCCTTAATTCTGATGGGGTCATATGCCTCCTTCATTTCAGTGGGTATCTATCTTAAGACAAACTATACAATACTGGTGCATCACCCATCCTGGCACCTCTCTGGCAAGTGTTGTAGCAGACCATACAGGGCACTGAGATCGTACTCACAGTGAGAAGGAGGAGTGCAAATTGAAAATACATCTTCCATTGTGCAATCCAAGAGATCTGGGGACTGTCCTTATGCTGAGAGACAGTGCTCTGACTTGGCCAGAGGACTGCTGGAGGCTGCGTAGGAGGACTGAGGAATGCTTGGCAAGTCCTGGGAATGAAAGAGAAGGGGACAACCCTGCACTGAGCAACTCACCCCCTGGGATGCCACAGAAAAGCAAACTCAAGTTTTTGCCACACCAATCAATGAGCTAAAAGGTGATTGTTGATCTATTTAACCAGTTAACATTAAAGTACTGAAAACCCTGGACAGTTGTCTGCACTGGACTTCAAAAATTTTTTTCCCACAAATCTGCTTTTACTTCTCAGTAACAAATAAGCTGGGACTCAATTGTAGGCAAGGGCTTGGTGCAGAGGCTTGAACAATAAACTGGTTAGATTTATTATGAGCAGGGTTGCATGACACAACGCTGGAAACATATGCAGCCAGCCTATGAGACTAGGCTTGGTTACAAAAGCATCTACCACCAGTCTGTTTAAATTCAGAATGTCAAAGATGAGAAATGTTTGCTGTGAGCTACAGTTACTTGAGCTCCCTTACTGTAAATATGAACAAATCAGCACACAATCACACACACATTGCTTTTCACACTTCCTTTCCTTAAAGAGTGGACATTTCCTCTTGTAAAAAGTGCAACTAAACTTCAGCATTTCAGATGACATAACTGCCCTGCTGAAGCCACCGGACTTGCAAGCTAATTCACACCAGTGAAGTGTCCGATCCATTTTCATTCTGTTTATTCTCTTAATACGCACTTCATGGGTTTTATTCTACCATTATATCTGGAGACTTTGAAATGAATAATAGGCAATCTTCCTAGTGCTAAGTACTGAAACAATACATTGCTTTTATTGATCAGAATTATCACAGGTCAATTCTGATAAGATAGTAGTAGAGCAACCAACAAAAGGATTCTTCTGAGTACAAACCTATTCATTTTCCACTTCACTTGTGTGCAAGCTTATCTCTACTGGGTGAAAACACACTCTCTGTAGTCTTTGCTTGGAGAATTCTAGTGAACGCAAGGGGTGAAGGCATGCTCTGAGTCCAAGACTCTTAAACTAGCAGACTCAGACCAGCAGACTCAGACCCAGCAGGAAAGAAGGCAACACTCAGTAAACCTGGTTCATGTGGAGGTTGCGACTTTATTAAATGTAAACCACATTATGGGCTTATTTAAATTAATGGCCACAGTGGGTGCTCAACACCTCTGAAAAGAGTCTGCACTAGGACTAGCCATAAAATTTTCCATTAAGACTGTTGTGTGAAGGGAAACTGATACTTCTGACTAGCAACTGTTGTCAGAAAATTGCTTTTCTGTGGGAATATTTTTCTTGATATAATGCTCAGATTTCGGTGGTGAAAAAATAAAATTGTTTTGGTTCAACAGACTCTCTTATCAGAATCGGCAACCAGCTCTTCATTTGCACAGCCCACTTGCTGTGTGAGGTGGTCTTGGCAGATCACCTCACTTGGATATACCAGAGTTCAAAGTCCCAATGTGCAACACAAAGGCTGAGAGACCACACTGCATGGGGGACATGCATGTAGCTCGCCTTGGAAGCCTAGGCTTTAGAGGATAATAGAGAGATGAGACACAGAGCCACAGACAAACTACTGGGCAAATGATTCCAGGGGTAAACCCTGATCTTGTGGTCCCCAGATTCACACCCTGACCATCATCTTACTGAGTGTGACCTAAATGCCATCTACCCTCACCCCAGGTTTCCATCAAAGAAACCCAAGAGGACCCAGGGTAGGAGATCACCCCATGACCTACCTCTGCCAAGAGGACCAGACGACAGGAACTATGAAGGATACCATCGGGCCTACACCATGACAGGTATGCACCCAAGTGACGACCTTTCTGAACTGAGCTGCTTAATTCTTCTGGAGTGGATGTTTCAAATTTCTTAAAAAGCTGATGTTTTCTGGAGGGGGTAGGAAATCCTTTCCCTGAATTTCATTAACAAATTAGGGTTGTTAATTTAAGAATGGCTAAGGGAAAGTATCAGGGGGTGTTTGAAAAATACTCAGCTGAAAACCAAAGGAGAGTTTTCCAATAAAAGACTGGAGCACTGTGTTGTAATTGGTTCTTGCAAGGAACAGAATACCTTAACTGAGTGAATGACAATTATTTGCATTATTGTCATACTTAAATTGTCATGTTCAATGAGTACTTTCAGCTCACAATAATAAATTCTAGGCTTTTAAACATCAAAACCAATCAAGCTACATGCAGAGGATGTTTTTCATTGAAATAAAAAATATCCCAAATATAGATTTGATGCATCAGTTTTAAAAATAACAGAAATACTGCTGAAGTCATTTTAATGGCAAATAAACAAACATGGGAAGATCACACAAGTGTGACAATTAAGAAATTAAAATTAAGAATTACATAAATTGGTATATTGAACTATACCAAATGCATATATATTTCTACAGAAATACCTGTAAATAAATAGATCTCCATTTATACTTCCACATTTTGTATAACCCCTTGTCTTGTGGGTGTAAAAGAAAAAACATATCGTGGATGGCTTGCAATAACTTAAAAACATAGTCTTTTGAGTTGAAGTATTTTATATTCCTATTTCCTATCATTTGTAGTGACAAGATAAAGATTCACAGAATCACTGATAAACAGCAACTGTGTCCTTTTTATTTGCTTTCTAACACTCCTGGAAAGCTTTATGGTAAACAATTCAGAAGATAATGAAAGGTAAAACTTCCATCTGAAAAGGTTTGATTCAACAAAATTATTGGGACAATCACTTAGGTTAAGTGTTTAGCCCAGAGGGCAGTATAAAATTTCATCAAAATTCAAACCATGCATAAATGATCTCAACCTGCAGTGTCTATTTATACCACACAACATGTTAGTCACATTTTTCACTGCAGATTGAAAGTAATGATGAAGTAACAGATAAGGATGAAAGACTGAATATGTGCTATGCCACCCATGTATAATTCAGTTACTGCCAAACATGGATTAGAAAATATCCTGCAACAGCATGTGTTTTTCAACTGCCTGAGAAAACCTGTGAACCACTAATGAGGAAAAGGGGACAGCAATGAAAACAGACACATTCCACATACACAAATTAGCCAAGTAAAAAAGAGGGAGTTAATAAATCTCTGGGTCTGAAGCAAGGATTTGAAAACAATGAGAAATGCAAATAGGGATCAAAAGAATGTTAGACTTCGATATATTTTTAATTTGCTGTTTCTTTAAAAAAATGCTGGCTTTTTTAAATCCAGAGAACAAAGCAGTTTCAGTGCAAAAGGCACCATTTTGGTAAAGCCAAATTGTTCACATTTTGGTGAATACCATATAAAGAACACTTCAGTGCAGACTCTCCCTTTAAAGTATAGACCACTGTCCTCAGCCACTAGAAAGAAATAATCACAGGAGAAAATGTTTATGCTCCTTCTTTTTCCAGTGGAAATTTTTTGTTCTGGTTATTTTAGAGAGAAGCTTTGAGCAAAGAATTAAGAAATATCTGTGATTTTTCATTTTAATCCCAGACAAATATGAAACCTTTAGCTGACGAGAGCCACTGAAACAAAATAATAACTACAGTACATTGTGGTTTTTATCAGATAATTATGGATCACAACGCTAAGTGGATCACCTGTTCTCATGTGCCTGCTACAGTTTTTGCCTAAACTATTAGAATCAGCTTCTTTCATGTGTATAACCATTGAAATGACTGCAGTAACACTAAACTTCAGCTTAAGTTCTGCTGTTGCTAAATGGTAAATGCAAATGATTAACTGGCATTCATTTTTTATTATTCTGGAAGCATCCTAGATGCTGGATGAACTAATAACATTGCCAGTTCATGCTTCAGAGAGACCATAATATAGCATTGAAACTGCATGGTGGAGAATTAAATACAAATGTAAGTTGAAAGCTGTGCACGGGGCTGTGTTTCCATTTGACATCACGCTAGTCTTGGCAGTCTCAGGTTATCATCACTCTGAGCAGAGTTAGGTGTCAGTGATCTGTGGCTGCCTTTTTCTAGAGGATGGGATCAGAGAAAAGACTTCATAGATACCATGAGAAGTTCTCCTCAAGTAAAAGGGTAGGTTACAGCTGCCCGTGGAAGTAGTGGCAAGGGGAAATGAGAGCTGATATCTTTGGATGTAGAATAACATCACCACAGGACGTGCTATTGAAAAGTAGAAGGAGGCTAAGTGGTAGAGCACCTTACAAATGACTGGGAAAGACTATAATATGACAGATGCCTCCAATGATAGCTAATTTAAATGCCATTAAGTGTATTATATTTCACATGTAGACAGTCTACAGTGTGATGGAAAGTATTACGGTAGGTTAGCACAAAAGTTTATTCTACAGTCATAGTGAATTGTCATCACTCCACTGGAAATAGCTCTTCAACATCTTACCTCAACTGAGGATTTGCCGCTTTGTATTACTGCAGCATTTACTGTTCTTTAGCAAAATACACAGAGCAGATGCTAAAGCTGGTGGAACTTAAGCAAGTTTCTGCTGACTCATTGACTCAAAAGATAAATTAGAAAAAAGTCAATGAATGTTCAAGCATTATACAGCATTTTTAGTTTACTGTCCTAAGCTTCCCATTTTTTTCAGAGTGTGATATTAAATAACACTCTTTTTCCCAATTAGCATTTCTTCATGTTCATATTTAGTGTAATGCTGCCATTCTTCCAAGCAAGTCTACAAAAATGGCAGAATGAAGCCTGGAGTATATTATTTTGAGCTGATATCCCTGTAACATTAGTAAACAGTTTGATGCATGGTGTCACTTGTAGCACTATTCTCTCTTGTCTTCCCTCATTTAATGAAAATCTGTGAAATGAATGCTACAAGGCAGTATTGCTGGCATGACAAATTCCAAGCCAATAAGTCTTGCAGTTGCCAAGATGTAAGCTCTGAAACTTGGCATTTGGCATTCAGAACTAGATAACCTTACTATGGTAACTACATTCACTGTATCTACAAGCGGGATGAATAAATCAACAATAATTGAACTACTAAAAGTGTCTAATTTCCAGCACACTGCTTCAAGCAACAACTGAAATTAAGAAACTGTTAAAACACAGCTACATACCCATACAATCTTGTCATGAATGCACTGAAGCAAAGGTTAACAAAAAAGAATGAATATGCATTCATTGCTAAAAGTAGCGTTCCTTGATCTACAGTAGTGATGAACTGTATAAATGTCAGGTCCCATCTAAGTCCCACAGAGCTTCGTGTTCCCAGTAGCAAGAATTTTTTATTGTTCCTGTAACATTACTCGAAGTAGGAAAAAGGCTAGTACTGGTGCAACTGGAGTGCAGCCCCTATTCTGAAGCCTGGCAGTATTTCCAAAGTTAGCAATGATCATAAAACATTGAAATATGGTTGGTATTTCCAGGGCCTGATCCAAAGCCCAGCGAAAGCAAACAAGAAGATTCCACATGGCTGCAGTTTTGTGGAGGCCAAGCTTAAAATATTTTTTTTTGTCACTTGATTCCATAATTGAGAATTTCTTACATTGTCCAAGTCAGATTTCACTGAATTTGCCATCCACCCATCTTTTCTACCAGTGTTAATTTTTGTTAAAAAAAAAAAGTACAGGTCTGGAAATATAGCTGGCAGAGTAAGATAAATGGACTTAGTGCTTCAGAGAAACAAGATAGCTTAACAGAGGTTTTAATGTAATACATTTCCACATTAATACACGGGAGAGAACCTACCACTGGGACAGCATCCCGCTGTATGCTGCTTCAAAAAATCTCTCCCTGAATTAATTCAGACTGATTATTAGCATAGCGTGAATGTGTTCACCTGGTGAAATAACTAAAAATAATAGCCAATTTACCAATGAACAAGAGTAGGCTTTTCGATCTCCCATGATCCCAAAGATCAGTGGCAGTACTCTACAGAGGCACATCTCTGACTGTAGCACAGCTGGTGTTGACCTTGTGGGTATAGGGTATATACAATCATAAAGAATTGCTGGAAGCCAACAAGATGCTGGATGGAGCCGTTACTTGGGCCACCATTTGGACAATCTTGCTACAATCTTAATATCTGGGCTGCTTGTTTATTAAGGACTGATTAAAAATACCAAGGAAGCATATTTCCACCAAAAGCCGCTAAAAGAACATTTAGTTTCTTGGACCAGCTATTGACCTCAAATCCAGAAATTCAGTGTTAATTCAGTGTTGGTCTTGAGGGAAAAAAAAAAAAAAAAAAAAACACAAAAAACAGGCATTAAGGTTTTTAAACCTTTCATTTACCATATTTTTCAAACAGAATCACAGAATGTTAGGGATTGGAAGGGACCTTGAAAGATCATCTAGTCCAATCCCCCCACTGGAGCAGGAACACCTAGATGAGGTTACTCCCCCCACTGGAGCAGGAACACCTAGATGAGGTTACACAGGAAGGCGTCCAGGCAGGTTCTGAATGTCTCCAGAGGAGACTCCACAAACTCCCTGGGCAGCCTGTTCCACTGTTTTGTCACCCTCACTGTAAAGAAGTTTCTTTTCATATTTATGTGGAACCTCCTGTGTTCCAGTTTGTACCCAATTGCCACTTGTCCTATCATTGATTGTCACTGAGAAGAGCCTGGCTCCATCCTCATGACACTCACCCTTTACATATTTATAAACATTAACAAGGTCACCCCTCAGTCTCCTCTTTTCCAAGCTAAAGAGACTCAGCTCCCTCAGCCTTTGCCCATAAGGGAGATGCTCCACTCCCTTCATCATCTTGGTGGTTCTGCACTGGACTGTCTCCAGCAGTTCCATGTCCTTCTTGAACTGAGGGGCCCAGAACTGGACACAATATTCCAGATGTGGTCTCACCAGGGCAGAGTAGAAGCGGAGGAGAACCTCTTTGGACCTATTAAGCACACCACTTCCAATACACCACAGGATGCCTTTGGCCTTCTTGGCCACAAGGGTAGAGAGCTGGCTCATGGTCATCCTGCTGTCCACCAGGACCCTCAGGTCCCTTTCCCCTACACTGCTCTCTAACGGGTCATTCCCCAACTTATATTGGAACCTGGGGTTGTTACTGCCCAGATGCAAGAGTCTACACTTGACCTTGCTATATTTCATTAAATTTTTCCCCACCCAACTCTCCAGCCTGTCCAGGACTCACTGGATGGCAGCACAGTCTTCTGGGGTGTCAGCCACTCCTCCCAGTTTGGTGTCATCAGTAAACTTGCTGACAGTGCACTCTATTCCCTCATCCAAGTCGCTGATGAATATATTGAATAGTACTGGTCCCAGTACCGATGCTTGAGGCACTCCACTAGATACAGGCCTCCAGCTAGACTCCATCCCATTGGCCACAACTCTCTGGCTTCTTTCCTTCAGCCACTTCACTGTCCACCTCACTATCTGATCGTCCAGATCACATTTCCTCAGTTTAGCTGTGAGGATGCTGTGGGAGACTGTGTCAAATGCTTTACTGAAATCAAGGTAGACCACATCCACTGCTTTGCCACCATCTATCCACCTCATTATGTCCTCATAAAAGGCTATGAGGTTGGTTAAGCATGACTTCCTCTTGGTGAAGCCATGTTGACTGCCCCTAAAGACCCTCTTATCCTTGATATGCCTTGAGATGCCACTAGGGAAAAGTTGTTCCATCACCTTTCCAGGACTAGAGGTGAGGCTGACCAGTCTATAGTTACCTGGGTCCTCCTTCTTGCCCTTTTTGAAGACCGGAGTGACATTTGCTTTCCTCCAGTCCTCAGGCTCCTCTCCCATTTCCCATGATTTAACAAAGATGAGGGAGAGTGGCCTAGCAATGACTTCAGCCAGCTGCCTCAGCACCCACAGGTACATCCCAACAGGACCCATGGATTTATGGGTGTCTAGATTGCTTAATTGCTCCCTAACCAAGTCCTCATCTACCATGGCAAACTCCTCCGTTGTCCTGACTTCCTCTGGGGCCTCAGAGGTATGGGGCTCCTCAGGACAGCTTCTGGCAGAGTAGACAGAGACAAAGAAGGCATTCAGTAACTCTGCCTTCTCTGTATCTTCTGTCACCAGAGCACCCACCTTGTTCATCAGTGGGCCTACATTGCCTCTAGTGTTAGTTTTATCTGCCATGTATTCGAAGAAGCTCTTTCTGTTGTTCTTGACCCCTCTCGCAGGGTTTAATTCTAAGGAGGCCTTAGCTTTCCTAGTTGTCTCCCTACATCCTCTGACAACAGCCTTACATTCTTCCCAAATGGCCAGCCCCTCCTTCCATGATCTGTAAACTCTCCTTCTCCGCTTGAGCTTGCCCAGCAGTTCCCTATTTAACCAAGCAGGTCTTCTGGTTCTGTTCCTTGACTTCCTACGTGTTGTGATGCTCTGATCTTGAACTTTCCTGGAAGCTGAGGAATAAAAGAGATGCTACCACAGTGGAGATACTGATGCTCATAGCTATCTCCAGGAATATTAAGGGTTGTCTTAATGTACTTATGTATATAACACGTTTACAGACAGAGAAGTATTTCTCCAGATGTATTGCGTGGGACAGTGAAATGCATGATGAGCTGGATAGAATACACATCTCTGACATTTTGTAGGTCAGAATCTATGTCTGATGTATGTATGTTGAAACCACAGAGGGAAAGGCAGATACTCAGAGATGAAAGAATCTTTTCTTTCATCAAAATTCCTGCCACCTCTAAGGCTAAATTGAATACTTGTGGCATGAACATACATCTTTTAGAAGTCTTTTAGAAGATGAGGATCATAATACAATGTTTTGAAATGGAAATTATTCAAACTTTGAAATACTATAACTTACCAAGAAACCAAAGATGCTAGAAGGCCCCTGTACTACATTTAACTGAAATGCAAGGCAAATACAAACAGACAGTTACCCTGCATAAATTGATATACACAATGGTTAAGGGTGGCATTGTTTCCTCTATATAAAGCAAGCTTCAAAGGGAACAGTAATTTTTGGATTAATGAGCAAACAATGCAGAACAAATTACATCAAGTTGTTAGTTAAAAGCTCTGTAAAATAGCTTGCCCCCTATTTCTGAATAATGGAACTGGTGATGGAGCGGGATTTTTTTTTTTTTTTCCATCCCCAGCTCTCTTTCTCTGCAATTGTTTAGACTGGAGGATTAAGAATCAGAGAGGGCATCTCTGCACATTGTGTGAAAGACACAGCATTCAATACAACTGCAAGAAAGAATAGCTGAACCCGGAGTTTCATCACTGTGAATCCCATAAAACAAAGCATCTGGCACATTTTCAGTCATTAGCTCTCAGCAGAGACCTAAACAAAAAACAAGGACAGAACTAGGTACCAGTCCAAGAAGCTTGCAAGGACAAAGTACACCAGAGAGCAACCTTGTCTGTTTAAAACTAAGCTCAAGACAGTTATTCACACCTTCATAATATTCAAGCATGACTACTACAAATTCCCTGTTTGCTAGACTTCCTTGTAAATCAAAATGCAGAGAGACTGCATTTTACTCAGAATTTAATAACCAGGCTCCCAAACCTGGCAGGTTGGGTTGGATTTTTGGGCCCGAGGCAAGGCAAATGGCACATCCCTTCTGTTCTTTCCTATTCACCTTTCTCATCTCTGCCTTGCCCCAGTTTGATATTGCCAGGGAGGAAGATATTGTATTCTACCTAAAGCAGGCACAAAATACACAGGGCAAAGTATTAGTCCGGCTAGGTGATTGAGGAGGAAGATTTTGACAGTCATCCACATTTTTGTCATCACCTCTAAGAAACAAGAGTCACCAGTTAAAAAGCCCATAACTGCCCAAACTTTCCTGCTTCTGCTCTTTTCAACTTACCATCGCAGCTTCTTGTTCCCAGTCTTTGTGAAGTGTCTCAGTTTGTACTGGAAACCTGTAAGGGCAGAGACCCTCCTAACTTATCTGTCTGTTTTGTCACACATCACTGTATGTTTAATAATAATTATGCCTCTGCAGAGGTATTTTATTCTGATAGATTTAGAACTATCCCACCAGGATCTTCAGCTACTTATTCATTTTGCTACAGGCTACAAGAGTTAGAGAATTTACTGAAATAACAAAGTCATTTTACATACATATGGTCTATGCTTCTGTGCCACAGCAGTGACAGATAAAAAGCAGCAATCTATCATATTTTTCTCTCCACACTGTACTCAATAGGATCCAAAGTGTGGTACCCATTTTGATACTAATGTACATGTATAACTCCCACTTATTTACTGTAGTGCCCTGAAGACGTGACAGTTAGCTATGTAATGCACTTTTTATTTTTATTCATTCTATTCATTAGAGATGACCATGTATGGTGCACTTATAGCTTTGCTTTTCTCCACTAGTCATCAGTAATGTCATCTTTTCCAGCTCATGAAAACAAAATGTGTATTAAATGACAAACAACAACCACGTCTTTCTCTACCCAATGCTTCATAGCCAGTTTGCCAAGTCTTCTACCTTCCTATTAGTCTGAATAAAGCAAAGAGTAATTCAGCTATGTCAAAAAGTGCTTTTGCACTGAGCAGGAATCAAGGCTAAATGGTGCGAACTGCCTGTGATGGAGATACGCTGGCAGTACTCTCATGGAGGCATTTTGACTGCCCTCATAGCAAAGGCACCAACAACTTTTGGAGCCCAGGCTCCTTGGTGGCTGAACAGTCAATGTTCCAAGTATTTAAAAATAAGAGAAACTAGAGATTTCTGTCAAAACAAAACCAAATCAAACCAAACCAAAAAAAAAAAAAAAAAAAGATAACCATATTCTGTCAACATACCCAGTTTTCCTCTGACTACGGCCAAATTTGAGCCATCTTCTTTTGCTTTTACCAAACAGGAATTCTCCAAGGGAGAGGAGGAGATGGAAAATAAAGTTTTGGCAGGGAATTATAAACATAATTTCCTGGAGAGGGCTAGGTCAAACTGTGAATTGCTCCAGCATCAGGGAGCATTTGCCTGGTCTTTCTGCTCCATTACATACAATCAGATGGTAACCACACAATTTCCTTGCCAGGATCTCTAGGAAAAGTTGGGTTTTGTACAGAAGTTGCTCAAGGATTGAGCTCACTGCTTCTTTGTGCTCAAGATTACTACAGCCAGTAGAAAAGGAAAAAAAGGAAAAAAGAAACAAATAAACAAATAAACATCTCCCTGGCATCTTCAGTGAGTGATCACTCACTGACAACTCTCAACTGAGTGATTTCTCCTCTCCAGTACTTGAGCCCAGCTCTCAGCTGGTGGAGTTCTGTAGGTCTGGAACCTGCAGGAGGAAGAACAGTGGCTGCCCATTCTTTTCATCATCCTGAATATATAAATAAAATTATTGTCAAGTGTAGTTTCACTGAAATCCTTAGGTGCTAGCAATAATAAATATTCCCCGTCACTGTAACAATATCAAATTTTGACAAAATCAAGTGTGTGCGTAGATATTGGAGGGCTTTGCAAAAGACCCGTGTAAAAGATAGTTCTGAACAAAGATTCGTGTTTCCTTAAGCATGCATTTTCAAACCTCAAAATTTTGTTTCCTGTTTTTCTAGCAGTTTAGATAGATGCTGATGTAATCTTTTTTGTTAATTTCAAATTTCCTTCCAAACGGTTTAGTTCCCTCAGTCTTCACCTCCACATCTAAATTGATAGCAGGAGATTTCTTATTTACCTTTCACTTGTACCATTTTACCACAATGCACTGGTACGGGGATATAATTCTTCAGTTGCACAAGACAGCAAAGATATAGTCTCTCTAAATGTACACAGTTCATTGGACTTCACCCATTTGTGAATTATACTATATAATAAAAGAAGCAACAGACAGCTTCAGAAAAATCACAGGGAATATGAAAGATGACATAACTATATTAAATGATTAGCCTATTAGATAAGTCTCCAAAAAGTAAACTTTTACTTTAAAAATTTGATCTGCAAAGATGTGAGGACACACACCAACAGAAACACTGATCTGACATCTGAATACATAGAGAGAAAAAAAAAACACGTGACCAGTGTCCTGCTGTGACTTTCCTGCAAAACAATACTCCCACAAACACTACAGAACTGGGTACCAATCCTGATAACACTGTGCTCACACAGCCAAAGCTTAAGCATTTCTAGGAAAGATGTGTGAAAGATTTGAAAGCTTTCAAAGAAGACAGTTGGACTTCTGATTTAACCTAAGAGTTAAAGTTTGGCCTGCCTTTAAATCTTCATCTTGAAAAATATCAAGTAGACTCCACTTCAAAATAGAGTTAGAAACGATGAAACAGGGTTTAGGTTGACTATCAGAAGTTACTGAGAAACTGTCTCTTGAAGTAATTTTTACATAATTAACATTTTTTAAAGTAAGCAATATAGAGCTAGTATACTTTTCACAAAGAAAGTTGGATGCCTAGTCTTAATGCCAATATTTTATTTATAGTGCATGAAGCAGATCCTACTAGGATAGCTATAAAAAACTGGTAAAATTTGACCTTTGATTTTAGGTAAATGTTACATATTTTAATAAAAGGTTGCATTTATAGGCAGCCACAGAATCCTCTTTTTTTAAATTGTTTTTTTAAACAGAATCTTTATAAGACCTCGAGGGAGAATCCAGGGAAACTTTTTAAATGGGCAACACTAATTCTGAACAAATTTTAAACACTCAGACAAGGATTTTCCTCCAACGTATAATTCATCACCCTCCTTACTTGGTGTAAATTCAATCTGTTCTGTTTCTATGACATAAACAACAAGCATTTTCACAGGAATGAGGCAAACCATATGTGAAGGTGTTTTAGAAAGCACAACGGGGAATACACCAAGCAAAGAAGCATCTGCATTTATTTCAATGTCAAATCACATGTGCATCATAAAGGGAAAGTTTATTGGTTTTATTAAAAAAACAACTTTACTATACTGTGCTGTTTACAGTTAACTCTTCCTGTCCCTCATTGTTCTCATCAGTTGGGCCAAAAAAATCCAAGTAGGTAAAATCATAAAGGCTACAGGTGCAGATGCAGGGCTGCAAAGGGGTCTTCAGCCCCCTCCACCCTGCCCAGACTGGCACATGCTGCCAAGAGCCTGTTTCTTCTCCACCTTCCCCTTGCTACCCCTTTTGGACCAGGGCTGTATCTGTTCCTGGCAGCTGCAACTGAGAACCAAAGCCTGGCCCACTCCTCCCTTGCATTTCAGAGGTGCAAGAATATAAACCTGGGTAGGATTTATTTCTCACTGATGTGTGCATGCACTGGGACGTTGGCTCGTCTCCTGTCTCAAGATGCTGTTTAATCCTGCACTGACGTTGCACCAACCAGCCTGAAGCCAAGCTACCGTGGGCATCATATGGCCCTGCTGCACAGGGCGTTGGGTATTCCCCCACAAAAAGCAGTGCCTTACAATAAATTGTTTTTACAGTAGCTGGCCAGAGTCAGGTTAACACATTTGAAGTTCAGAAGAAAACATTTCAAAGCAACATTTAGGCTGGGTATGAGCTACAGGCATGTTGTTAAAAAGCTAATTGCATGGAGACAAAGGATGATCGTTACTTTTATATTAGTGTGTAATATTAACCCTTAAGAGCTGTATTTGATGAAAAGTTGTTGATGATGGAAACTGCTATTTCCTCATTTATGTTTAAAATCAAGCTTGAGGATTCCTAGAGTGACAGAGAGTGTTTGGTGGTGGAGTTTCTTTTGCTTGTTTGTTTGTTTGTTTGTTTTGTATTAAGGTAGATAAAAGTTTTTGAAATCTGGGATCTTTTTCCTATCATCTCTAAAACTCTGCATAAAAAGCAGTGTTAAAATGCTGAAGCACTCAAATTATTTCTCAGATATGTATTTATTATGCACTTTCAGTAAACCTGTTTTATAGTGACAAATAGCCAGGAAGAACATTTTTTCCTCAAATTTTGCTTGTTTCAGGTAAGAGACAAACAGGGCTAGAAAGCTTCTGACAGCAGGTTTTGGACAGCAAGGGTCAAAATCCAACCCTAACATTTTGTCTCTCAAGATTACAGATTTCACCTGTCTTATTTAGACAATAACCACTTAACATGTTCATGTTCTGCTGCAGGTTACACAGGCTTTTAGTTCCAGAAACACAAATTTCTTAGAGATGGGAGGTTCAGAGACATCGTGGTGGGAAGCAAGGTCCTGAGGTCAGCTCTCCAGGAAGGTCTGCAAAGCTCTTGGTGGCTCTTTAGCAGCTACGGAGCTGTGACTGGGGCTGACCACTTCAACTGTGTGCACCTCCCTCTAATATGTGACCAGGTTCACCTGTTGTCTTAGCCTCTTCTCACTCATCTTATGTTCTGGACTTATCCCTCTTCACCACCAATTCACTGGACATAAGCAAAATACCTGCTTCTTTCAGCAAGGTTGCGTGTGGGCACAGTGGAAAAGTCACTCGTGTAAGGTTTCAAGATAGAAGCTGAAGGCTGCAGGCTTTTGCAGCCAGAATGATCTTTTTATTCCATATGTGTATAATGCCCACTGTAAGGAGGTTTGACTATGGCCTACGGATGTGAGACACTACTGTCAAACGAATATGAACGGAAAAGTACAAGCATGCTATAGAAATGGAAACAAAAAAAATCACAATTATCAGAAAAATATTTGTGATCACAGAAGAATATTTTGCTCGTACTCGCCTATCTTCCCTTTGGCAAGCCCTACAAGAAAAGAGAAGTTGAAAGAGAGGAAAGAAGAGAGAAAAAAAATACAGGGACAGGCAGGGAGAGAGAGAGAAAAAAAAAAAAGAGAGAGAGTGAGTGGATACTTTTAACTTGTCACAGTACAACACTAGCTTTTAATTAATACAGGGTATGTATGACTTTGAAGATTGTTGGTCGTGCAGTATTTTATGATAAATACACTTTATGGGATTTTGTTTTTAAAGAGGATTTTGTAAAATAACCTAGACCAATAAATGATTTACCAGCTGCAATAAAAGATCAAGGAAATTGCTCAGATTGCATCTTGGAGCATCTAAAACTCTGAAGTTTATGGAGATCTAAGCTGCCCCCAGATCTGCAGTCCTATTAAAAATTTTTGTAGTAGCTAATTATCTTGCATTGCATTTTTTAAAAGGTAGCAATCCTAGCAGACAGAAAGGTCTGGAAACAGACAAAGAGGAGTTGGTGCCCTTTGATGGAGAAAGTAGGAGAGAAGGCAAGGAGAAGAGACAGACAGAAGCAAGTAACAACTGAGACATCATAATGGTATGGGAAAAAATGGAACTAATAGAACTAAGGTGTCAGATACTCCTTCAGTCACACAGGGAAACTGAATTAACTCTAAGTTAAAAAAATATATATATATTAGGGACATATTCTTTACATGGCATGCTAACTGTAATATCTGTATTACTTGACCAGGAGTGGAGTAATTTGTTTTCAAATATTTTCTTGCTGATAAAGATGACAGTTTACCATAAATGAAGCAGAAAGCAAATAAATGCTCTCTACATTCTGTTTCATTCTAACCTCATGGGCCCTTCATGTAATAAGTAAATAAAATAAGCATTGGTCCTTATTTCAAACAAAACAACAGAAACAGTAAATAGACTGGCATATTGGAATAATAAAATACTAGGCTCAGCTGTCTTCACAGAAGGAAGGGCAGTAAAATCACCATGAAGCCTGCCTTGTAGCCTTTGTTTTGTAACCAGGAATATATGGTTCATACCCTGTAACTTACTGTGCACAGACATACCTCTGCTTCCTCAGGGAACCCTAGCAAAGCCAGCGTCCCCACAGGCATGGTGCTCCAAAGTCAACTGAGTCTTCAAAGATGAAGAAAGGAAAAGGAAAAACAAAAGGAAAAAAGAACCATCATTTTTTCTTGGTCCCGAAGTCAGACAGCTAGGTTCATGCCAACTTAGACAAATGCCTGTTCCCTCTGCTCCCCTGGGCACCTTGTGCAATCACAGAGGCCATGGGCTTCAAAGCCTGGGGAGAC
Source organism: Patagioenas fasciata (assembly GCF_037038585.1). NCBI lineage: Eukaryota > Metazoa > Chordata > Aves > Columbiformes > Columbidae > Patagioenas > Patagioenas fasciata. Next base: position 93,324,502 of record NC_092521.1, read on the forward strand.
AGGCTTCTGCAGGCACAGTGACCAGAAACCATTATGTGCTCCAGGAGTGCTTCAGTGCTAAGGAAGGATAGACTTGGGCTTGTTGCCCAAAAGTTTCAAGCTGAACCACAATGAAAAAGAATAAAGGATCAACACCACTGGCTTTGAATTCTAATTGATGTACATCTGCAGGACACAGAAGAAAGACAGTGAAGTTCACCATCACAGAAAGCAAGCATCTTGAGATAGAAATGGTTGATGATAATATAGTTAATTTCATTTGAAAATTGAGGTAGGTAAAATAAAAAAGTGAGAACCACCAATGACATCTGGATGAAGACTGCTACACTAAAATCCATTCTTAAATTATGGTGAGGATTCAGTAGTCCTTAATTGTCCAAAATAACCATGATCAATTCAGTAGAATTATGACAGCCTACTGATATGATTGCATGTTCTTTCTCCATTTGATTGCTGACTCCTACAGTACTCAGGGCTGACCATCTCTGCAGTTGAGTTCAGATTTCTGTAGTGAAAATGCATCTTGTGTCTGTAGGATTTTTACCTAACCTTCTGCCAGACTTTAAAAAGGCACCAAGTGAATGTGGCAAGTGAGAGCAGAGAACAACAGGACTACTGATACTGAAGGCTGCTTGGTTTGCCTGATTAAATAATCCTGCTTTCAAATGTTATGATGGGGAAGCCATTTAATACTAAGTTTTCAGATATCCATCCTAGTCCAACATTCATTTTCTGGGTGCTTTATTTGAAACTCTAGAGGCTGATTTGCAGAAGACCATAGGTGCCAGAGATGTACATTACAGCTGGGTTTTGAACATTCAAAAGACAATACAGAGCTATGTGAAAGACTATCAGATCATTTCATTTAATGAAGGACTGCATCTTCGTTGTTTTCTGCTTATTATAGATAACTGTCCAACTTTTGCAATTACCTTGAAGATGAAATCCCAGGAAAACTAATTAAAAGTAAAGGAAAATATTTCATTTTGATGTAGTCTTTTTAATTTCACTTTAACTTTTCTTTTCACTTAAAATCATTCCACATATATGTAATTTATAACAAAGAAAAGCAATAATAATTAAAGTAATATCCAGGAAAAGTACTGTATTGCTCTTAAAATGCTGAGAAGTTTTTGCTAGAAAACCTGTTTCATTTCTTCCACTGACACAGCTTCTCAAAGCAACACAGCAATATCAAATTTGCTTTCTCAGAAAAAAATGCTTCCAAATTTTTTTCTAATCAACTTCAATCATAAATAATACTAGTAGTCAAAGAAAATCCAAGTCTTTGGTTACTTATGAGTGCTTTAAATATCTTATCTCACCACTATCTGTGAACGTGAAATAACACCCCTTCCTTAATTCACAATGACTTTGTGAAGGAAAAGTAACTCTTATTTGTAAAGTTCTATCGGGAAGGAAAGCACAAGAAAATCGGTAATTCTGAACTTCAGACAGGGTCCACATGCTGTAAATAAGGTCAGGGGGCCCAGTGACCAAATACTTAATATTTACACAAATAAATAGCACACACAGAGAAAAATTAGTTCTGTGGGAAAGTAGCATATGACACCATAATTAGAACATGCATACACAAAGTGGACAAACTGATATTGCTTAGGTAATTGTCAACCTATGTGTTGGATTTTACAGTCTAATAACATTTATCTGAATGTAGATACCTCTATAATGTAAGAATAACAAGGCATACTTCTGGGTTGTGAAACTATTTGATGCTCCTATTACTTACCACACAGAAAAAGTGTATTTCTCTAACTCCTCCAAGTAAAAATTGCTTTCTGTAGATGTTTTCCCTTCTTCTGGGCTTGCATTGTTCCCAGGACCTGATTTTTCTTGATAACATTGGTGAAGTGGTGTATTCTGGTCAATCTTTAAATGAAAAGAAAAATCAAGTCAGAATAATGTTAGAATAGTAAGCTGGGCACAGCTAGCAAAGTAAGAGCTGCCAGTTTCACCCAGTTTTCAACTTGTAGTTCCATTTTACTCATTCTAAAACAAACCTTGAAAGCAGCATTGGCAAACCTGGATCAAAACACTTTAGAATATAATATACTATTTCATTTGGAGGGGATCTACAATGAACATCTAGTTCAACTACCTGACCAATTCAGGCCTGATCAAAAGTTAAAGCATGTTTTTAAGTGTCCAAATGTCTTTTAAACACTGTCAGACTTGGGGCATCAACTACCTTTCTAGGAAGCCTGTTCCAGGGTTTGACCACCTTCTCAGTAAATAAGCTTTGGACTATTCCCACACGTCCTCTCACTGGATGCCAGGGAGAAGAGATCAGCACCTCCATCTCCAATTCTTCTCCTCAGGAAGTTGTAGAGAGCAATGAGGTTGCCCCTCAGCCTTCTTTTCTCCAAACTAGACAAGTCCAAAGTCCTCAGCTGCTCCTCATAGGACATTCCTTCTAGCCCTGTCACCAAATCTGGTGTTCTCCTCTGGACACATTCAAGGACCTTCACATCCTTTTAAGTTTTGGAGCCCAGAACAGAACACAGAGTATTGTTCAGTGAATTGACTTATGTTTCTATAAGGCTGTGGTTTGACAAACCCTTTCAAGGAGGCATAAGTTTGTGCTGACACCGGTAGTAGTCATACAGCCTTCCTCTACCTGCTTGCTTTTTTCTCTGTTGCACACCACACTCCATCAGCACAAAAGTTTGGACATCCACATGGCAAAACATGTGGAGGGAACTGATCTGGGAAAAGAATTAACCCTGCTTGGCCTCTTTCTTCTCTTTTCCTTTTATTAACTGGGTTAGCTCTCAGCTGGATCCATTCTGATCCAGGCCACCCTGTGCTGGTTCCAGCACAAGGGAGGAGAGGGACAGTACTGCGCCTTCCAGAGCTGATGCCAGTTTATGTTGATTTAAACTACTCCTTGAGCTATAAAGTACAGAACCCTAACCTGTGTTCATCCCTGAAATAACATTTTTGCATGCACAGGGCCTGATTTGGTACTGGAATTACTTCTCCCTGGAGCAACCATCAGGCTCCTTGCATGCTCAGTGTGATCTCCACTGGACAGAGCGCCAAACATCAAGTCCACTAAGAGTTGCAATAAGGTCATAACTTACCAAACAGACACCTGCAGGTGACTTTATGAAGCTATCTATTATTATCTTCCTAGGCACAATACCAAACTCTGTAAAGGGTTTGCTAACATTTAGTGAACGTGCCCAGAAAGAACAAAGGGATGGAAATTAAAACCAGTTATGTTTGAACTCGAAACAGGATTCCATTTTTGTTCTTTCTTTTAGACAGGAAGATGGAAAGTATACACTTAAGAGATATCCACAAATGGAAAAGTTGGTTCTTCATCCCTTGATGATGATTTTACGGAGCAAGTGGTTGAAATTTTCTAGCCTATACTAGAAACTAACCTAAGTGATTTAAGACCCTTTTGAGTTTTGCATTTATGAAATCTGTAATGAACATAACATCCAAGTTTACTCTGTAAATCTCAAAAAATCTCAATGTTTCCAGGGAACACAGCATTGGCATTAGATGTAGTCACATCACTGTATGCTTTGCTAATTATAAAAACTACAAAGATGTTATGCATTTTTTTTAACTTGGTAAACCATTTTGCTCTAAAAGGCAAATTTGTATTCTGAAGCTTGGATTCCATAGACCTCATCCACATTTTGTACTTTAATTTAAGGCTTATGGACATAACAGACAGAGGTTTATATCCATACCTACATAATGCTAAATATGGTTACTGGTAAACATAATACAATCATTGTATTTTCAGTAGTCATTGGAAAAGCTGCCACGAGCAATGGAATATATTGTCAAAAAGCAACTCTACGTAAACATGAACAGCTAAGGCAGAGTAGAAGTGCGTAGTGCACTCAAAGCTGTTTTCAAATACTAAGACCAGACAGCCACAGATAACATCACATTTCCCTTAGCCACGTGAATGCCCAACTTAATTCCCGAGAAAAAGTCAAGATTTCAGAGTAGGTAGTGGGTGCAATGTACCTTGCTTGCATTGACATTGTCTCCATGAAATTGCCCCTGTGTAAAGTAGGTATGGAAAACATTATTTAAGACAAAGAGTATTACTGACTGAATTTCTCTGAGACTGTGTTTGATCTTACCTGAAGTATGAAAGCAGAATTTCAGTCATCTGTTTGAGGATGGGATTATGGCCACAGAATATATCTTGCTTCTCTCAGAAATCACTAACCAAAAGCATTGTGTCCTTCATAGCCACCATTCAATACTTTGAATACATGTAACAGTGTGCACATTCATTGTAACAAAAACTAAGTTTACTCTAATGTCAATCACTCAGAAAATACTCAGTGGGAGACTATTTCCAACTCCATAGTATAGATGAAGTCGGGGGTGGAAGGGGTGTGCAAACCAATAGTACCTTTGATTTTGCTGATACATCCTATATTCACAAAAAGGTGAGGTCAGCCCCAAAGTTCTTTCTATTTGCTTTTGTTAGAAAAAAATAAATGCAAAAAAAATTTCTATGTATGGAAAGAAAAGGGACAGCTGAGGAGAATAATCCACCACATGGATTTCTGTCTTCTGCTTTAAATCTGCTCATTACATTAGTTTGTAATTGTTTCCAATATATGATTGTTAGGTAAAAAGTATTTAGAAGACAGTTTTCAGTTCCAGAGATACAAGTAGGCCCAAATGACATAACTCAGACCAAGTGTCTAAAACCTGAACATGCTAAAACAAGGATCTCTCTGAACTTAAGGGTTCATTCATCCCATTAAAAAAAAGAGGGGCTTTTACAGCCTTTGAAAGGAGATTTCACACGCTCCACATTTCTTTTGTGCAGAGGTATTCTCATAAGAGGCTCAGTTCAGAAATCTATTTAAACATGTCAATAACTGTCAGCTTGTGAGTCATTTTGCTGAGTCCAAAGGGACTAGACAGTGCTGAATTACACATGGGCTTACACACCTTACTGAAACCAGGTCACTTTAATGTGGCTTTGAGAGCCACCCAAAACTGAGGTTCCTGTAAGACCATGGCTTTTTTTTTTTTTTTTTTTCCAAAGGTAATGTGTTATTACGGGATTGTAGGAAATGAATTTCACTCTGCCACTCCCATGGGTTGGGTTGCTTTGCCCATTACACCGATTCCATCAGTCCTTCAACTGGTCTTCCTATGGATACAAGTCTACACACATAAGCAGATACATGCACACATAGGTCTGCAGTTACGTTTATATATAACACTAGTTTCTCCAAGTTGTCATTACCTCCCTGGAGTAATAAATCATTTGAAAACTTAGTCATTCAAAGTTGAGGGAATTTCCAGTTGGCCAGTCTTTTTTTGCCAACAGATGCATATAGATCATCACACTACTAGAGTCAAAGTTGCAATAATATTTCCTGACTATTGAGTATTTGTGCCACAGGACACAAACAGTTATAAACAGATAATACACAAGTTCGTGAGTATTCTGCGGACTGTAGTGACTTTTTCCATGGGCAATTAAAAACATTAAATACATTTCAGCATACACCTAGAACAGAGTGAGACAATTTGCCAGAAAGATTAGACTATTCATGCTGGCAGTTGTAGTTCACTTCAACCATGCTGATCTAATGAGGGAAGTGGAGTAATGCTTACAGAGAAAAAGCGCAGCCTTCACTGGAAAATATCTAATCTAGAACAGATAATTCAGGTAGAAGCAATTATTAGGAATAGAGAGTCTTCTTCGCGTTTTAATTCTCACGATTTACATTAAATTGGAAAGTTCAAGTAGTATCTCACCCAGAAAGTGCTGTCATGATGTAGATGTGATTTCATGGTAACTTGTACTGATGACACAATATTTGTTCACAAGTTATGTCCTTGACCAAGATACTACAAATAAGTACACTAGAAGTATCTGATGGTATGGAGTCTTCCACACAAGAACATGGGAGCTTGGAGGTTATAAATGCCTAAGAAATCTATCTTGTGTTTAAACATTACTGAAATAATATCGTAATGCTGTGCAGCCTGGATCAATTTGCTGTTGTCTGGTTATTGGCTGGTCATTCCTACGACTCCTTTGAAATTCCTTTGCTAGAAAGATTAGCTCCCTATAGATCTATGCAGGAGACAGCATTACTACTGGCCATGTGAAGTCTTACGGTAGCTATAACAAAATTCACAGTGATAGATTAAAGAAACGTAACAACAACAACAAGCAAGCCCACAAATCAATCCTAAATAGCACAGGTAGAAGCTCACGATGCACTTTAAGTGAGATCGTGACATTCAGACTGAGGCGATTACCTTGCCATGAACTCCTTGGCCTTCCTTTGGCCAAAATGACCCACAATGCTTGTCTGCACTGCAGCAGCACTCTTGGTAGAAATCATCCTCTGTAACAAGAACAAAAACAAGCAAAAAAATCAGTGCATAAGACAAATCTTTGGAAAGGAAGGAGATAGGTTTTTTTTCTTCTCCCACCAAGATTTTGCATGACCGCAGGAAGGTAACTTTTTCCCTTCTGCCCTAGATATAAATAGGTGTTGGGATGAGAAATGCAGAGAAGACTTCAGATACTCTGGTGCTGGAAATAACAATTGCATAGATACAAAGCAGGGGAAAAACGGAGAAATAAAGAAATAACAGACACAAAAAGAATGACAGCAAAGGGTATTTTAAACATCCCAGGACGTGTTCTTTGGAAAAGAGAAATAAATTCATTTTCTTGTATAGGCATGACTGTGGATCAAGAATGAGCCACAGGGATCCAAAGTACTCATGTTTTCTAAACAGTGTTTACTCAAGTAGCGTGTCCCTCAAACTCCTGAAAAGCAGTGACCTGTGGAGTGAAAAAAAAATGTACTCATACACCATAAAAAGCAGTGGTGCAATGGAAATAAAGATCTGTATTACACTTCTCAATGTACAACATATGGAGGATAAACCAAGAACATGCTTACTGATTAATTTCACTTCTTCTTTTTTTTTTTTCCAATTACTTCCACATCCCCTCAGTAGAAGACAGTCAAGTGTACTTAAAATCACAGTACAGGCAGGATCTTCTCTTAGGTGTTATAGCTGTAGATATACAATACACATATAGACAACATCACAGCATTGAGCCTGTGTGTTTGTGTATATAGCTATGGAAATCTTTCTGTTTCTTATTTTATATATGCACACCCATATAAGTGTACATATGCTGAGCATTCATAGTGGATGAGGTGTCTGCAGGTTTTTATGTCACCCTTGGTGAAAGATCTACTGAAATCAGTGAAAATGTATAAAATATAGCAGCTTGGTATGTCATATGCACACATGCAGTACAAACAGCTTAAATTGTCTCCACATATTCCATATATGTGATACATGTATGAACCCATAAACCCATATTTAAAGAACACACACTTGTAAAAATTGTTACTGTGGATTTCTTTGTTGTTCAATTTTTTAAAAATCTTTTTTTTTGGCTCACCAAAATGGTTTTCGAAATACCTCTGCTGAAATAATGAAGACTTCGACAAAGTTTTTGGAGGTGAATCAGGTGGTGATTAACTTGGTCAAAAAATAGCACAATAAAAATAATAAAGAAACTAATAATATTCTACATTTAAGAAATGAGAGGGAGAAGGAACTCAAGTTTGTTATTTAATCACGACATGGTCTTTTTATATTTTATTTGTAAGGCTCTGAATGCTCTTTTCTTTCTATACCAGTGAGCTCATTATTTTAATTCCTCATAGATTTCTCTGAACATTTTTTTCTAAGTAAAAACACAATGTAATTTTTCAATGGCTGTAACAGTAAGAAGCTGCTCAAATTAAAGATCAATAAAAAGTAGAGAAAAAAATCTGTATGAAAATAAATAAAGAAGATGGGAAATGCTTGCAATTAGACAGGATGAAAAATCTGAAAAGAAATTAAATTTAGTTGTAATACATTTCCCATTCTTTTCTTCATGAAAATTACTACTGAAGTGGTTTTTTTTCCTGTAATTTAAATGTTAAGCTGCCAGATGTGTGTCTCATGCTTGAAGAGTTGAAGCTTTGCATTATTTAGCATATTAAGATTCACAGAATTTAAAAAAGGGCTCCTTTATTGCCTGGAGGTTCTAATTAAGTAAACCTTAGCCTGGTACATTTAAAACTTGCAATACAAGAGATTTTGCTTCCTTTTTTTTCTCTGCAGCCAAGTCTCATCAATATAATAAATATGGAAAACACTTAAGATGATATAGTTTTTCTTTGGCTTGAGGAATTAAACCTATCTATTATTTTAAGAAGTTTTTAATAGAGGCTAGCAATCAGCAAGACATTTAAAGACTCCAGTCTACTTTTTAATCATAGGAGTTGCTCTTAGTGGGGGGAAATGTGTCTTATAAAACTGAGCAATCTAGAAATTTTTTCTTCCACATGCACAAAACAAAGCAGTTCTGAGAAACAACCAAGTATCACACAGTTTTTTATTATTAAATTGCATTTTACTTTTTTATAACTTGTTATAATTGACCACAGAAAACTAATAAAGCATTAATTAGCTGCACTATAAGCAATTCGTTCATTGAAGGAGTTGGGACAGTTGCATCAGAAAGTGTAATAACATAGAAATACTTTTGATATACAGTACCCATAAATCATATCTTAAATACAGTTATTTTTACAGTTTTAGAAAATGTCAAAGGTGTCAACTTTGTCCAGGTATAGCACTTAGCAGTGAATATTTCAGCAAATTGACTCAAAATACCTTTTGTTCCCTGACAGGGGAATGTAATACCATTCATTATAACAATGAACAATTTGAGGAAGAGAAAATAGTACCAAGTAATAATGATCAAAACCAGATATCATTGCTATGATAAAGGTGCAATGACATGTATAAATTCTCTGTGAATAGGCTTATTTGGAAGTCAATAAATATATCCATAACAGCAGGAAAATTGTGACTACACCAGGGACTGGAAAAGACAACAAAATTCTTAATCTAATGCTAATCAGGTATTAAAAAAAGACTCCATCGGAATAGTTTTAATGCTGTACATTAGTATAAGACAAATAGATAAAAATAGGTGACAATTTTTACAACCATTGTGGAATGGGCACAATAACAGTAATGCGTGGATTTGGGAAAGTATGGTGAGATTAGGTTTGTTTCCACCCTCTAAAATGCTGAGAGCAGTCTTATTTCTTGGTGATATTAAGTCCCAACAAAACAGTTTAGATGTTACACAACTCACACCTGATATGGGATATGAAAAAAGTGTCACCTATGTCAAGTCCCCGAATTCAGCTGGGACCTTTTTTTCTATTTTTTTTTAAACAGAATGGAAGAAGTTTGGAGCAATAGCTGAGAGTAGTAGCATGACCTTTATAATGGAGGATGTCTTACTGGTTCTTACTAGTAGAGTATAATGTAACCTTTATTTTATCCTCTACATTCAGTTTTGAAGCTATACTCTCTGACAATAAATACTATCCTTTTTTGTAACAAGCAGTGTGGTGCAACAGGAGTGGATCTGTAGAATTAAATCAGTGACTGGGAGAACACCACTAAACACTGGGGACCCCACTGTGTGTTGAAGAGTTTCTATCAGATAGCTCTTGTCTGGTTCTGGGAATTGATGGTCCATTAATACCCGATACACAGACCCAAAGCACAACCCATTGCTTAGTTTCAGCCTAAAGGACTCAAGTGCTTGTTCTCAAAGATCACACTGCGGTGAACCAGAGAGCAGCAACTGGGGCAGTGAATTCACTTCAAAAGTGCCCTAAAAACCTAAACTCTAACGTAGATACACCATTTGTGAAATGTGGTTAGAGAGGGGTGGCAATCAGATTCTCTATCATGTGAAACTTTCAGAGATTACATGAAGAGCTGATACTGCAAAATTTTGATGTATTCAGGGAGAGAGGGAAAGAGAAAATTTATTTTATTTTAAATATGGACAAAAAGAAACAGCACAGCTAGGAAATTACATGGGTTTGGTAGGAAATACTTCTGACCTTTATGGCGGCTAAGTAGAGCAAGATGAAGCGCATTCCCTTCTGATGGCTGCAACCTCTCTTTCAGTCAGGAAGAAAGGATTTTAGAGTGGTGCCATCCAGGAATGGGGCAGCAGACAAAGAAATCACCAGCTTGGTTAAATTACAGCAGGGAAAGAGAAAACAGCATGAAAATCCTATCTGGATTCCCTCCCTGGTAATATCCCAGCCCGTGGGAAAACAAACTGTGGTAGGAGTCAGAAGGGAGAAGAGTTTGGATTACATGGATTGCACAATCACAGAATCACAGAATGGTTGGGGTTGGAAGGGACTTCTGGAGATGATCTAGTCCAACCCACCTGCTAAAGCAGGTTCACCCAGAGCAGATTGCACAGGGAATGTGTCCAGGCGTGTGTTGAATGTCTCCAGAGAAGGAGACTCCACAACCTTTCTGGGAAGCCTGTTCCAGTGCTCTGGCACCCTCAAAGTAAAGAAGTTTCTCCTCATGTTTAGATGCAACCTCTTATGCCCCTCATCCTATTGCGGGATATCACTGAAAAAAGTCTGGTCCCATCCTCCTGACACACACTCTTGAGATATTTATAAGCATTGCTAAGATCTTTTCTCAGCCTGTAAGTGAGAGTTGAATTTGACCCTATCTGCAAGAATCAGCCCAATCCTTTATACAGGCATGCTCAGAGGAGGAAAAGGACAGCAGAGAAAGAGAAGTTTCAGCCATCTGAGACTCAGCCTACCTGTCAAAAAAAATGAAGGGCAAGCAATCTTCATTTTACAATATCACTTTGTTCCCTTTAAAATGGCACCCATGAGGAACTTCCAATGAGAAGAGCTTTGGGTTTTTTGGTTTAAATAATTATTTTTGCATCTGCATATGGCTGTTATGTAGAAGCAAACAGCATGTCATAAGGAGAAGAACCTCATTGTAGTACTACGAGAAATATGAAAGAAAGGCTCACCGGTTTTCATTAAATTATTTCAGAAGTGGCTGTGAACATAAATATAATCCTCTCAACAAAACCATTTCTCACCTACACAAGCATATTTTAACAAATGAAAAGTGTTCTCTTCAAAGATAATGATAAAACTACAATTCATCTGTCTCTGTGTCTGGTGTTATGATATGGAGGGCACATATTAGTATGTTCTGAATAAATTTCTGAGTGTTATTGCTAGTACACTAACTCCTTGGTTAGCCTGATGCCATCTTTGCTTAGGTGTTATTCTGAAGATTTGTTCAGACAGAAATGTTTTTGATGTCACAAAAGGACACAATTTACCCCCAAAGTTTTTCCACAAATGCAGAGAAGGTTTTGAATTCAAGATCTTCAATATGATCAATATTTAATATTCAATTTTCAACATTCAATTTGTTTTAGAAGTCAGACATTGAGCAAAAGAATCCTTCTGAGTTGGTAGTTTTCAAAGTAAGTGGCTAAAAATTTGTCCTGATGTGCCATAGAAAGGTAACCAAGCAGAGGGTTGAAGGAAGAACAGAAGTGGTGTCAAATCCCAGAAATGGGCAGAATGCAAGATCCTTGTAACAGCTTGAGTAAAAAAATTTCAGGAAACTTTTAATGTATTTCCAGGGGGTTTGCTGTGGTACATGCATAACTGGGGTTTTGAAAACAGGAATCAGGCTTCTTAGGAGAGGAAGGCTAGGGAACAGCTGCCTGCTGGGATGAGAATTGATGGGTAGGAAAATGCAGGCACTGTTGAAGCTCCAAATTAAACATCAGTTACAGTAAAAATCCTAGTTTATACATGGTTCTGCAGAAATTATCTGGAGATTTCAAAATGAAGCTTTTTCCCCTCCCTTGTTCTGGGTGCAGGTATTGAGTTTAGTGGGTACATTACTGACAGTGTTACATCACAGAAAAATCTATGCTCTAGTGATATGCCTTTTGAAACCAAACTTTTGCATAAAATTAACATGAAACAGGTTTAACAAGTATAAAAGCTCATAAAAAAACTTCTGTTGTCTTGTGAATAAAGATAAGCAAAAAGATTTTTCACCTAAATCAAAACCATGGATGTTTTTGGATATCTGTTTGTAGTTGAGGTAGACTCCCTGTTATGCAAGATCTGGTTTAAAATCCTCAATAGATTAGAGTATACTGAGTCAGGTCCTCTGATTCTGCAAAATAATGTCTTTTGAATCTAACTTTGCTTTGATAAAAGTTGTAGTAATTCAGTATCTTTCAAAATCAGGCCACTTCTGTAACTATTGTTTCTCTCTAACCACCAGTCAAGAGAGTGTGAATAACCCTTTCCTTAACATGAAAGCTGACCCTTGTCTTGTTTGTGATGGTTGGGAGAGTCATGAGCAATGGGTACAACTGTAGATCTCAGGTCTGCCTATTCATCCTAAGCCTCGGTACCTTGACCAGGAGGGCTGGCTAGCACCTGGGGAATGTGCACGGCTGCAAGCATGGGCAGCAGCCATTTCCATGCCCACAGAACTATTTTCTCATTGTGTGACAGAGAACACAATTCACTACCCAGGTTAAGTGCAGGTGCCTGTCTGCAACCCCCAGTATCTTCACATCCCATGGTAAATCTGCTTCTAGCTATCATGATGGTATCTGAGTTTAGGACAGGACATAAGGGTTCTGTTACTCAATTCTCAGACACTTACATTTTACCTGGAATTAAAACAAACTAACAAACAAAACCCATGAAATACTGCAACGGTGCAGCTTGCAAGGCAAGTAAACGCTACCTGATGTTCATACAGAGAGGCTCTCTTATGCAATTTAGCGCAACACAATTAACCAAGCATATGGCTATTAACATGTTACAGGAAGAAAAAAATACTTCCCAAGCACTTAACAGCAACATGTTGTGATCCATGGATATAAATGACCAAATAAAATGAAAGGATGTAAAAATGTCACAGAAACACCAGCCATAATCTAATGTTGTCAGTGCACTCTACACACACCTTGTAATTACTAACACATTTGGCCTACTAATACTTTTTAGACAGAGGAGCCCACCACTTCTTTTTTTTGCCTAAGCTGCTTTTGATCCCTCACAATTGATTTAAACTCTTCCACCGCTTCCTTTGCCTAGTGAAATAATGATGAGATGATATCACAGAACAAGGGAGAAGAGAGATGGCGGTATTTACACACATGCCAAGCAGCTCTATTTGCAAACTTTCAGTAAATTAAACAACACAATAAAAGTCCTAACCTGCTGGAAGCATTTTATGCTCTTCTCTTTTCCTCCCAGCTTCTTCTGACACACGCGCTTCTCCTCCTTTCGCAGCATTAAACTGCTTTTCCACTTCCTTTACAACAGTGGGAATACTTCCCTTATGGGTGTCAGGATCTTTTAGAGAGGTCAGAGGTTGCCCTGCAGAGGAAATGACAAGCTGTGAAATGTAAAAGAACAATTCCTTCCACATGTTTCCTTGCTCCAGGAGCAGTAAGGGGTTGTCGGCTAGCATCACCATGGGATGGGCCAGGCCTTTGCCTAGCAGTCCTGTCAAAACTAATTTACAATTAAAGACTTGCGCAACTGTTTAAAGCTTTACAACTCCAGCAAGTTTCCAGGACTGCCACAGACAAGTGGTACAAACCAACCTTATTTTTAACATCCAGGCAGGTAGACAGACAAAAAAAAAAAATTTTCTAAATTGTACAGTAATCAGATAAAATATATACCTGAAAGTGATCCTCCTGTATAATATTTAATTATAAGTTCACAGTTCGGGAACTAAATATATTTCAGTTAGTCTAACTTTTCTTCTGGTAGGTGCATGGGGCACATGAGCCACATGTGCTGCTGTTAGACAGCAAACCTTGTGGGGAATGGAAAAATAAAGCTTAGGAAAAAAATGAGCTATTTGCTTATCATAAGAAAATAAGTGTCATTAAAACCATACTCAAACAGCTGTGTTGCTCTTTTCTTTGCATTCTCAAAGTATAGTAAAGCAGGGGGAAATGGGGAACAAGCAAACTTTCTGGAAAGAAAATGTTACAGACACATAGAAAATCAGCACATAGGTGTTTAGTCAAAATGACAGCTCATGTAATGAGAGTCTTTTTATGTGACAAATCTACCCAACAAAGCAGTAGCAACAAAATGTCTCTGGCAGCCCAGATACTGGGAGCAGTGTAGTCATGCTAACAGAACACCATACCCAAGCTAATTAGCCTGTGTCACAGCTCTACTATGGCAGATCATCCTGCTCCTGGGACGAAACTAGCCTGGTTACCTTCAAACACTTTCCCTGAAAATCTTAGCTGATAAGACCTCTCCTCCAACACAGTTGAGGATAAGCAAAATTCCCATTTTGATTTCACACTGTAAGTGCTTGGGATAACTTCTGCTTAAAAAGATGTACAATTGGTCATGACTATTTTGATACAGGTAGTGATTTTTGCTGTAATTTGACCAAAAAGTGCACACAACTTGGCACTAGAAAGAAGTTGTTTCAGTATTTTAATCCTTCTCAGCCATTCTTCCACCTTCTCCCCACAAACTGGCTAATATTAGAGAGGTGTGAGTAAGTCACTAGAATGAAAAAGGTTTTCCTTCAGTTCTACAAACTAAAGAGAGTAAAATCATCCTTGGTTTTCTATTTGCCTGTTTTTTTGATCCCATTTCTGATGGGCACAGGTAGGTGTTTGCATGTCAAGTCAGAGGAAGATCACAGCCAGAAGAGCAAGCACATGGAAGAATGTTCCCAGCAAGTGCAGAGTAACAATTCCCAAGTGAGCCTAAGTCTGACCTAAAAGTGTTCGAACTTGAGAAAAAAATATATGCCTGCTGTCCAACTACTTTTCTGAAAGAGCTGCCACTTTCAAAAGACTGAGTTATGCTGACATTTTATAGATGTAAATCTCCTCTTTTATGGACACTAACGTCAAAGGGGATTCTTCCTGTGGATTGAAGAAGAATTTGCATATTTAGTGTTAAAACACTGGAGATTCACATTTATGAAGCTTTCATGCATTTGAAGGCAACATTTCTGGTAGCCGCAACAAATTTTCCTACCTATAGTACTTCTATTAGAGTTGTTACCACCTTCCACACAACAATGGCTAATAAATTCCACAGAGAAATTGTCATTTATTTCTTGACAGAGACTGTTGATCCCTTAATGGGGCAACAGATCAACAAGAGAGGCTTTTTTTAAAACAAGGGCAAAGGATGGTGGTTATGAAAGTGGAAACTGTCTTGTTCCACTCTAAAAGAATGAAGAGAAGATATGATTTGAACTAAGAGACACGCTAGATCTGATAATGGGAATCTGTGACCTACAAAGGAGGTAGAACGGGAGGTATTAAGTTGCATTTCTTTGCGTTGTATTCTGAAAGAGAGATCTTGTGCAACAGGGAAGAGTCATACCTAGCCCAAGGCAGAGCTGTGGCTTAAAAGAATAATGTAGCCTGAAGTTAATGGAAATAATATGAAGGTTCTGTCTTAAACTTCTAAAACCGAGACAAATTTGAAGTGAAGGTTAAAACACCATCTCCTAACCTGCTCTATTTAGCTTATACCTTGCAGGACCACATATGGTATTGATACGTAAGATCACTCACTATTTAGACTACTGCAGCAGAGTGAGTTACAGAGCACCAGTCTTCATTTAGACTATTCTTGCTTTCTCTGGTTTGTGTCTCAACCTTAATGTCACTTTAACAGAGCTTCCCCCCTCTGCTTTTGGTAGTTTAACAGATATAATATAGTATTTATAGAGCATATCAATGTGCGACAGCTTGCCACAGATCATAAACACATTTTTCTGTTGGAAATGTTGAAGTCGTGATTTTCACCACGTGATCTCCAGTTCCCTAAGGTTTGCTCCTTTAATTGTAAATAGCCAGAAAGTCATCAAGCTAGCGTTTAATAAACTTTTAATTTGAAATGGATTACCACATGTTGTGTTTGTTTACTCATTATTAAATCTCTTAGCAACATATCACCAGCAGAAACAGCATACTGTAGCATTGCATAGATACATTAAAAAACAAACCCATGGGGGATATTAGCAGCTAATAATATCTTTAAAGAAGGCTCCAAGAAAAATAAATAAATATAAACAATACAAAAAATTACTCCTAGAAATTTTGTTAGTGCAAATCTGTTTGGCATGGAAATTGCAGATCTTCCATGATCAGTTTATCAGTATATTTCAGAGGTCTGCATGCAAAATAGGGCATATGTTAATGCTCTTTCTCAGTTTTTATAAACGTATCTTCCTGGACTTCTCAAACTGAGTATCACGCATTTTTCCATGTGTTTCCAGAAGTGCGACCTATTTAGTTGTACCTTCTATGCCTATATGTGAAGATTGAAGATAGGACCAAACAATTATAAGTTTGATTTATTAAGACCTTGTTCATAACTCCTCAATGCTGAGGGAAACTGGCTGCAACTTCACCTTCGGATCTGCTATTCATGGTTTTGTGCTGCATCTAGAAGCATCTTAGCAGATATGGAGAAGATACACGCCAACAAAAAGGACCTTACTGCTCAGTACAATGTATTATTGTACGCCTGTGCTTCTGATATTGGGTTGGTTATATAGAAGCCTTTGATCACAGTGCAGTTGTTGCTTAGCCTAAAAGTGTCCTAAACCATCACTCACTGTCTAAAAAGTACTTCCACTGAACTCTTCTCATGTTATACTTCCAAACTGAGCTGCACATTCACCACGCTAAACGATTGGTTATCTGCTCTCTTTCTTTCCATCCAATATCCTCCTCTTTCTCCTCCTTCTTCTACTAGTTTCCTCCTTCTTCTACTAGTGTCTTCTACCGTGCATCACTGCTGCTGTTTTCTAATGTTCAAGGAACCTCTGCCCTGAAGAACTAAATCTCCCTTTTGAGTCTGCACATAATATTCACACAGACACTACAATCTGTGGGTTGGCTGCATCCTTCATTTCCTTAAACAAGAGGGAATATAGGAACGTCTGCATACCAGAAAATAATTCTTTTTGTCCATGACAGATCCCACATGCTAAAAAAGAAAAATCAATGGCAGTGTCTTGCCATTCTTCTCATTCCTGGATTTCTAACAGAAGAGGAGCAATTTCTGAGTCCATTGCAATATGGTCAATTATGTCTTCAATGCAGGTAGATCAGGAGACTCACAGAGGCCTGGGAGGATGCTCAGTCTGAAAGTAACATTCAGCAATTTTTTAATAAAACTTCTTGGGAGATCTGCTACACATAAGAAAAGGATACCTCATCTTTCCTATGGGTTACCACTTGATTGAATATTAGTGGAATTTCATGGGAGTAGCATAAGGCATGTCTCTGATTCCAGAACTGTCTCCCTGCCAAGTCTGAAGTACCTGTTCTAGAGTTCTTCCAGAAATAATTAGACAAAAAGTACCTTTTCATTTTTATTTATTCCTGTAAGACTGGTGTTATAAGCACCCAAATTATTATTGCTGCAACTTTCCAAGCATTACTCAGCTTCAAGCAGAGGCCAGCATGGAAAGTTTCATCCTCAGCAATGAGGCTGGTTTAAATTGCTCACAACTGAAAACAAAGTTGAGCAACATTAATAACAACAATCACAGTATTCCAGCTATAAAACATGTTGGACCAATATCTGAATGAGCAAAATCTAACTTAACAAGAAGAATAATGACTAGCTAACGCTGAAATGAAACTACGGATGTCTCCAATGAAAGCCTGAATACAAACATGAAAGTCTGAATCCATTACCTTGTGGTCCAGACTGTGCAGCCTTCTCTGAGACAGCATTATTTTTAGCAATGCTTGAATATGTGAGAAGCTCGGGTGGGAAATGAAGGTGCATATCACACTTATTTTGCTTATCTGAACCCTGTGGTAGTTTAATTATCTATTAAGAAAAAAAAAATAAATACATTAACATAAACAGTTCAGTATTCCACAAAGCCAGGATATACTTTTTTATACATTGTGAACCTTAGAAGTCCCAGATGTTGTTATGAGTATTTTAGGAAGTTCTTGCTTCTCTGTGCTCCATTTACTATAATTTTCCCTCGTATCACTTTCTCATGTATCACAGTATCACAGTATGTTTGGGATTGGAAGGGACCTCAAAAGATCATCTAGTCCAATCCCCCTGCTGGAGCAGGAACGCCTAGGTGAGGTCGCACAGGAATGTGTCCAGGTGGGCTTTGAATGTCTCCAGGGAAGGAGACTCCACAACCTCCCTGGGTAGCCTGTTCCAGTGCTCTGTTACCCTCACTGAGAAGAAGTTCTTTCTCAAATTTAAGTGGAACCTCTTGTGTTCCAGCTTGATCCCATTACCCCTTGTCCTATCATTGTTTGCCACTGAGAAGAGCCTGACTCCATCCTCGTGGCACTCACCCTTTATATATTTATAAACATTAATAAGGTCACCCCTCAGTCTCCTCTTCTCCAAACTAAAGAGCCCCAGCTCCCTCAGCCTTTCTTCAGAAGGGAGATGCTCCACTCCCTCAATCATCTTTGTTGCCCTACGCTGGACCCTCTCCAGCAGTTCCCTGTCCTTCTTGAACTGAGGGGCCCAGAACTGGACACAATATTCCAGATGGGGTCTCACCAGGGCGGAGTAGAGGGGAAGGAGGACCTCTCTCGATCTACTGACCACCCATGCTTACAGAGTAAAGCAGACATCTCAGTAGATAGGGGTGACTCTCAATTGAAATTCAGAATCATATGGCAAAGTAGAGATTCCCTGAATCATTAAATCATCCTAGTTCATACACTGAGTTGAAAGACTAATTTTTGCAGCTTTGGGGTCTTCCCCTCACCCCATTTCAACCAATTTTAACTCTTCTGCTTTGTTTTGGTTTTGGTTTGGTTTGGTTTGGTTTTTTGTTCTGGTTTTTTTTTTTTATTTTATTTTTGTTTTTTTACCATAGATCTACTAATGTTGTTTCTGACTTTCTCTTTCCTAGCATACCTTAGGTACATTTTGGTATAAATTCTTATATCTCTACATGATTCTGAAGTTATTTTCACCTTCTTTTACTCTTCATGACCCACCCCACCCCCAAAAAAAAAAAAAAAAAAAAATTGCCTGAAATTCATCACTAAAAGAAAATTAATAACTACCCTTTCTATTAAGTAAACTCACATGTTAGAATTAAGATGCTTTCAGAATTAATGTATTTTGGTAAGTGTTTTTTCCTGAGCCAGACATGACTATAAAAGAAGTATAAGTTTGAGGTCTTGTTAAGATTCTGAATGAGGGAATGTATCTCGGTTATAATTACACATTGAATTTGCAAGTCCAGAACCAAGCTTCCATCGAAGGGGTCATTTTCACCAAAGACATACAAAAAAATGTCACATTTGAATTATGTCTGAAAACTATCCAAAAGCAAGGTTCCTACCACAACAGAGCCTTGTTCTCTAGCTGAGGATCCCAGATGTATAAATGCAACAATATCATAAACAATTTGATTTTGTTTTGTAGACATGCAAAAGCACCTCTGAGATTCACTAAAACTGTGGAGGAAACTAGCATGTGCTAGTGGCAGGCTCAAAATCAGAATTTCAACTTTTGATCTATTTTTTTGATCCAATTACTCACCCAAACAATATTTTGATGTTTGAAATAATCCTAAAATTTGGCTGTAAAAACCCATACTAATTTCACATAAAAGTTGGAGGTGCATATGATTTTCACTTCCTATTTATACCTTCTGGGTAGGCTGGTAAACTGCTTTTGGGAAAGATGGTATTGATTTTAAGGCTGGCAGAAGACAAGTAGAATCTGTTCTGAGGAACATGTCTAAACCAACAGGTCTAATTTTTCAAAATACAAACCTGAAAGTAGAGATTGCATAACCAATTATCCAGATCTTGAGAAATGAAATTTTCAATTTTTTTGAATCGGTCAATTTTGGAGTCATAATGGCCTCTGAGGAACGGACATTTAAATTTTCCCTCCAAAGCACTGAAATTATTGTCACACAAGGGAAAAGCTCCCCATCCCACTTCTCGATCAATCCATGTATAGGCCCCACGAAGAAGGAAGAGCTCAAAGAGGAAGACCATGCCTGGCTTCACAGCTTTTCTAGGTGGTAGAACCTAATAAAGGAGGAAAAGAGATTTATTAGCTATAAAAACATCACAAGGAAGCCACTTGCCTTTTATCACATAAAGGTCTACAAACTTCATACTTTTTAACCAATTTTGCATGCTAAAACAATTAACAACTCTTCTCTTTCCATCAAATCATGTATTTGAAGAATCTTCCACTCTGACAGAAAATGCTGTTGTTTTTTTCTTAATGCTAATGTTACGATTTTTTTCTGTCTTAGCTTTTTGAAAGTGTTCATTTTCTGTCTTTATCTGTCAGTGGTGGAAAATCATTGCCACTATAAAACTTTAAGACAGAGTTACAAGCCATCTTGGGAATCTGAGGTGTCCCTGTGAGTGTTTACTGAGATTCACCACTGGGTTCTTCTTGCAGCAACTTCGGAGAGTTCATCCAAATACCCAGTGAGAACATTTGCAAGCTTGTTCCTCACTCTCAACTCTTCTCTACGCAGTTCTGGCAATTTTATTGGTATAAAATAGCCTTCCCTCCTTCAAATTGAAGCATGGAAACTCTTCTTGCAAAGTATGTGAACCTCCAGGTAGGGTCAAAAAGGATTTTGAGATAGTAAACTCTCAGCATACCAAAGACTGGCAAATACTGTTTATACTTTAAATAAGGTAGCTAGAGATATTCTTCTGAGCAGCTTGGAGCTGTGGAAGAGGGTTACCAATGCCTTAGGGCCCTGTAGCAATTGTGTTCCCACGGCAGAGACTTGAAAATTGGGGGTGAAGAAACACCCTGAAGTAATGAATTTATGTAAATCCCTCTGTAAGGTTTGCTGTGTGAAGCAATGCAAGGTCATGAAGAAGAGGGTAGAGAAGGAAGCAGGCCAGAAAGCAAGCTAGTCCTACACCACAATTTTAACTGTCTTCTTTAATTAATGTGGGGGTTGATCTGGGTCCTGTTAAACAGCTCTAATGCATTCAAAAGGACAAACAAAACAAAACTCAAACAAAAGCTAGAACATGAAAGTTGACTACAATCATATCCTGGCTGACAGCTCTGAAGGAAAGTCACCTGGGGACAAGGAGAACAAATACATCAGCTACACCTCCCACACAACAAAATATCTGCTTCACCACTGCTCCTACACATTATCCTGGATTATAGAGAACTGCGACTGCCTAATCTCTTAAATAAACTACCCTGGATGCTTCTCTAATAGAGATATTGCTCTGTTATTTGAATGTTTTCCACCTTTTATTGTTCCCACTTCAGTCCTCAAAGTTCATAGCAGCAAATGCTGTTATGGTATATTTTCTTGGCTGAGACTCTGCTCAGCCTTACCTTACCTTTCAGCTAAAGTAGAGAAAGAGGAGCCTTTTCTCCTCTCTTCCCTGTGAACTGGCCACAATCGTAGAAGGTCACAATATTCGAGTGTATCCTTCAACTCAGAATGTCCTGTAGGATATACTGTCAGTACTTACAGAATCACAGAATGTTAGGGATTGGAAGGGACCTCAAAAGATCATCTAGTCCAATCCCCCTGCCGGAGCAGGAACACCTAGATGAGGTTACACAGGAATGTGTCCAAGCGGGTTTTGAATGTCTCCAGAGAAGGAGACTCCACAGCCTCCCTGGGCAGCCTGTTCCAATGTTGTCACCCTCACTGTGAAGAAGTTTCTTCTCATGTTTAAGTAAGTTTAAGTTTCTTCTCATATTTAAGTACTTTCTGAAACCCAGAATAAGACTTCCAAATAGAAGACTCCCATACAAATTGGTCACCCACTATTAAAATCCTGAAAAGCCAAAGTCTTTTTAAATTAGTGGGAATTTCCTCAATCAGACAACATGCTGGAGCTGACAACCAGCCACAAATCTTTACTGCTTCAAATATTTCTGCACATAAGTACACACCTCAATGAAACTCTTTCTTGACTGATATTCTTAGATGCAAGCACTTCTTTTTTATACTCCTGATTGAAGAGTTGGCAAGATAATAAGCACAACTCAAGTATAGCCAAGTTTTCTCTCTCTCTTTTCTGAAGCAGCTAAGGGATTATTCGCACCAATACATGTTCATAGTTGTGCTGCATTCTATAATTTTTTTGAAGAGGTGAATATAAATTGTTATTTTAATAATATGACTTCCTGTTTCAAATGACATATTAGATAACGGCAAGAGAGAGGACAGAATTTAAGGAAATATTTTAAAACTATAAATATTGTCATTATTTTGTAGGTGTACTTTATATTAATCATGTAAATATATTCTAAGACTTAGTGTAGGCTTAAAATGAAACAGAAGCATCTGTTGAAAAATGCCATAACCCTGTGGCAGCTGCTATTAAACCATTAACAGTATCAGGTTTCATTTAAACCAGATTTACCATTTTCTATAACAGCCCGTGGGAAAGCTAAAAACATTAGGCACAAATTACAGACAAAAGAGATCCTTAATCAAGCCATACATTTCATTTGGCTAGCTGGGTGCTAGATAGCAACCTCTACGCTACAAATTAAAGGTGGTGGTTACAAGACTATGATCAAAGACAATTGTCTGCATTATTGAACAATCCCAAAGCACAAGCAGCTGAAATCACTGCCATATTACAACATCCCTTTCAGTTTCTCCCTTGTTTCCCAGACTTATTCTTTCCTTTAAAATAACTTTGCAATACACTCTATTCTGCCAGCCTGCCTACAAAAAGGCAGTGGTCAATCAATTGGTGTAAGTGTAATTATATTAAAAATTCATTTCTTTGTTTCCCGCTTGCAGTTATTCTTCATTTGTTACAAGCTCCCATTCTGGACCTAGACTGCAAAATCACTCTTGGGGCTGGAAGAATCCCTTTTTGCTTACAGGACCTGCACGTTTAAGCCACGCCATGTTCCAACCATGAAATGACAAAACACACAAGAAGAAAGATAAGGATTTTGTCACACATTTGTGTCCTACAAGGCCTGAGACTGTAAGATTCATTCTGGGAGCCCTCACACATGAACACTGCGTGTCTGAGCCAGGTAGGGCAGTGTCACGTCTCACATACAAAGTCAAATAAAAGATACTTACCAATAAAAAAAATCTCTTTCTACTGAATCCATACAAAAACCCTGGCCGAGTCTCTGCCTGTTACTCTATGCCAGCATGCCAAGCATTCACACAAGCACCTGTGGGCTTTTGTTTCCATCCTGACTGCTGCCAGGAGCATGATTTATACAGAGGAACTGCTGTTTAGGAAGGGACAGCCAAACTGAAGCAGTAGAGTTTCAAAAAGGAGGCAGGTCCCCTCAACAGCCCATGCTAAACCTCTTCCCACCATTCACATTGAACGCACATCCCCATCACAGCCCACTGCCCCACAGCTGCAGGGTCAAACAGCCCTGGGAGGGAGCTCAGTGCTCTGCCAGTTGCCCTTCATTAGCCTTCTCCTAGGCAGCCAGCCTGAGAGCAGGGATTTGGGGCACGGCCAGCACAACCTGTAGGCAGAGATGCACAGAGGCATTTATTTAGGCACGTAGCTCCAATTGAAATCCACGGTCCTCAAGTGTCTGCAATACCTCTGTGGGCTTGGGCTGTCATGCTCAGGTACAGGGCAGGGAACAGCTCAGGTAGTTACAGAAGGAGGAGAATCAGCAACTGCTCACTCATCAGAGACCCAGGGCCCTGCGAGGAAATGGGAAGCGGTGATTTCTGGAGCTGTGGGAGAAGATACATCTGAAGAGACCGCTGCCTGGCTCAGGGCATTGCCTGGGATGGGAAAGGAACAGCCAGCTCAAACTGACCAGTCTGTTTTGATGGACTGCTTTGTTTCTCAAGAAAAAATAAATAGCTATATTTTCACTGCTGGTGGAAACTTCATTTGAGGCACCATTTAATAATTTAGCCCAGAAGCTTGTACCAACACTGTTGATGCTCAAAGAGAGAATACTACATAAAAACAGTTTTCTGAGTTCTAATGGGTCTGCTCTCTAACATCTTAGATCAATGTTTCTCCTTGCTTGGCTAAAATCTCCATTGAGGTCTGTGAAGTATAAGGCCTTTTACAGTGCAATGACAGCATCCAGTGCCCACATTTTCCTAGTGTAATTTCTACTGCAAAAAGAGATGCTGCGGAGAATAAATAATACTATTGTGTGCCTGCACAGGCACAAGTAATTCTTCTTAGTCTGCAGTTAACAGTATTGCATTTAATTGAATTAAATCATAGTGAACTAAAATTATCTCTTGTCACTATTTCCAAATTCAACTGTTTTATATCAGTTTTATTGTAATATATCTTACTTCCCCATATGCCACCATAATTTCAGCAAAGAAATCATTTACTCTAGAGAGACAATGAATTCTATTTGAATATTTCAATAAACATATCCAGTATGCAGATTTGGAGGGTTTTGTCTGAATTACTTCTGGGCTTTAACACTGTCAGAGAGAAATACACCTTTGCTTCTCTCTTTTGCACCTTCAAATGCCTTGAAATTAGAATTAAAAGGACAAATATTACATTACTGAATTCATACAACATAAACATTTGACCACTAAACATGTACAACTCAAATGAATTAAAGTGAATCAGAACATGTAAAGGCAATTCAATGTTTACCTATTATATAGAAGAATTTTGCAAAACACCATATAAATTGATAACTCATCATTTCTGATTACAAATATTATGGCAAATGAACCTCACTGGTATAAAACGTGTAGAAAACCTTTAAAATAGGAAGCTGCTCCCATCAAACTATTGCATTAACAAATAAAAAAATACTTCACTATGTAAAATGAATAGTGCTGGAGATGAGGCTGTGATTTCCAAAATAAGATGGAGCTTTCACAACTAGATTTCAAGCCCTCCCTGGTTATGTACAAGACCAGCATAGAGGCAGAAGGAAGGGCATTCTTGGGAAGTGTTTATGTAACTTTGAAATTTATAAAAGGCCAGAGGGGAGGGAATAGAAACATGGACTGAGATAAAAATAAAATATCATGTTATTAGGTTTTTCCAAAAGTCCTATCTATCATCAGAATGTCCTGGAGTATCTAGAAACTTACTTCCCCAGCTTTCCATTGCTGCCTTTCTGTGAACAGGTATCTGAATACAAAATAACACATGAATCCAAGGAGGACTGTGCAGTGTGCTATCATTCATTTCCCCATATATATATATATATATATATGGGGAAAAGGAACAGACCTTTCAAGTCTGACATAGGGTCAAACAACTTCCTGACTCCTCTCCCTGCAGCTCGCAGATATTCTTCAGCCTTTATGCAGCACCACCATCTTTCCTGTGACCCAGTATCCCAACTTCTCTGATTGTGGGGGAGTACAGATGGGAAGTGGTCATGGTGTGGCACAGTGTGAGAGCTCGGGATTGTGGATGAGATGCACAGAGCCCAGAACAACAATGTCTACAAGCAGGCAATTTATTCACACCTCTCAGTCCTACAGGGGAGGCAGGGAGCAGGATTTTTCATGTATCATCGCACCAAAGCAACCCAGCATCTTCCCAGCACCGCACCGAACATCCCAATAGAAGCACCTCCTGCCCTCTCCCGTGCCACCAGAGCAGCACTGGTTCCCCACCACCTCCCTTTCCTCTGGGAGAGATAACTCAGCGCATAGTTAACTCCAGCAGCATCATATGCGGCATGACTACCTTACACCAGAGGACCAGAATCTGGCCTTTTATCTTCACATATACAGGGGAATAATGTTTGTATTCTGTGAGCTTTAGCCTCTGCATCTGTTGCTAATCGTCCTGGCACATCTGCTGCTAATTCTTTTCTGTTCTTTGACCAGCAGGGAGTAGTAATGTATGGTACAGCCAGTACTAGCCTCCCTGAGTTTTTCTGGTGATATACCGCTGGCCTGGGCAGATTCTGACCTCATCTTGCGAGGGAATAAATTGTCTTTGCAAAAGGAAGGCAGGAACCCCGGTTCCTTCTCCTGCCACTCCCGTCTCATTTATTCCTGAGATTGATTCCAGCAGAGTCAGAGCATGACTTTCCTGGGATAATGTAGGCCACCGACATGAAACAGCAGAGTTTATTTCTTTTGTGTCAAGAGGACACGTTCTTTTGCTCAGAAACCACTTGGAGCCAAGGAGTCTCATGAAGACGTGGCTTGTTCAGCGCACAGGGCTGAGTCACACAGCAGTGCCGCTCTGCCTGTCTATGGCTCCCATGCAGGAACAGGCAGCTTTCCTCTCATTTTTGCTCCACCAGCTGCTCCATCTCAGCTCTCTCTCCTGATGCTCTTCTGAATTCCCCATCACATTTCACACAGAACAGCATCCCCTTCCTCTTCAAGTGTTGGTCCATCTGGGGATGCAGCAACATTCCCTTCATGAGGGAAGCTGTGCCAATGCAGAGTTCACACTCCTGCAGCTTTTCCTGGATGGTCCAGATCTGGTCAAGCTCTGCTCTCTTTCCAGGGTCTCAACTAACATCAGCAAAGAAACAGGAAGATTGATTCCTGATAACAAATCCCCTTTTCCTTGTGTGCTCTGCTTAAAAATTGCAGGTTTAAACAGGATCACTTTTTTTTTTTTTTCTTTTGTGGCATACTCTTCCCATTTCTGTAGTACAGCTTTGCAACTAACCTGCTCATCCTGAGTTCACAGCTAACTACTCAAAACATGAAATGCTTCAAAACCAAATATTTTAAGGAAAAAAAAAAAAAGGTTTCTCCTGAGAGTGTTTCACTGCCTTCCACAACTGGTAGGTATGGACCAAAACACGGGTTAAACCCCCTCTCACACTTCCAGGCTTTCAGCTGGTGAGTCACGGAATTGCTCCATTTTTCCACTCACAGCATTTTCTGTTGGGGCAGGCATTTACTTTGCTCTTCATGTCTTCTATTGTTTGGAGTTTACTTGAAGCTAAGGATACAGGCAGGAGCTGCTGCATTCTACTTTCCCGCTGGTCTATCCCAGATAATATATGACTTTTGAACAACTTTTGTATACAATGGCTCATGTCAAGCTGTCATAAAGATATAATTTCCCATTAGATAGGGAATAGGCTGTGGAGGCATCCAAATAGAAGTCTGTCCCTAAACACTCCTGATTTTTAACATATGTCTGCTAGATTTCCCAACACAGACTGCATACCTTACAATAGTTAGATATGATGCATTACAACGTAGGTCACATTTCTGCGGTCTTGGGGCAGTATGTATTGGTCTAAGATGAAAGGTCACATGTGGTACAGCCCAATAGATGTTTCCAACAACTCTTCCACCGTCAAAAACAAAACCGGGGATAAGTAGTGGCCTTTTGCATATGTAAATCAATTGCATAATGCTAAGTACAGTAGACATAACAGATTCTAATATGCAAAAGCTTTGTAATGTCAGCATACCCGGCTTCATGAATTCCTTTAAGTCTTCAGACAGGGCTGGAAAAGGAGCTTTCTGCATTGGGAAAGCAAAGCATATGGGCAGTAAAGGTCTCCAGAGAAACCACCTGGCTGTAGCTCATGGATGGAACAGGATTCATGCACCGCAGAGCACTGGGGCAAGGCAGGTTCCACATGACACTTGCTGCTGGGCCCACAGCAAGAAGGAAGACTCACAGCTGTTTGGGGACAAGAGCACTATGGAAGAGCTAGCAGTCACCCTGAGTAGCCTGGCAACCTTGGGCCCATGGTGTAAGCAGCACCCAGTCCCAGGGCTGCTGGCAGCAGGTTGCAGAGGACTGTCTGTCTGTCCCCAGGGCAGCACAGGGGTGTGACACCACCAGAACAGACTCGCTCTGAAAACACGCATTTCAAGGAGCTGTTGCAAAAAGACATTTAGTGAATAGCAATCGAAGATCAAAACCCCAAACAAACTCAAAAATACCAAGCAATAATAACTATGTGTTCCTGTTGTAAAAAAAAAAAAAAAAAAAAAAAAAAGGAAAAGGAAGAGGAAAAGAGTCAAATCTGCAGTCTTTGAATAAATGCAGGCATCTCTCTGAGCTTAGTTCTTGCATTTACCAAAAGGTTCACATAACACCTTATCATCCCAACTACAAATAATTGCATCCAGGGAAAATTTAAGTGGCTCTCATTTTGAAAGTCCTCTGGCACTACCAAGCATTATTACTTCCTATCTTTTTTTATAGTGTATCAAACTCTTATGTTATGTCCTATAAAGTGTCCTAGAGCTAAATGTTCTTCTTCTATGCCAGCATTTCACTCAAAACCAAAATAAGGCGGGGGAAGTTTGTGCTCTACTTTTCCTAATGATACCTTGTTTTGCAATTACTAAAAGCATGGCAGTCCTTAGCTGCTGACATACAGAAAATAAGGTCCTTGAAACTGTTTGTTTCATCATATTTTAAGAATTAATACCTTAGGTCATGTTAATCAGTTTCTGATATATGTAGTTTTCAAATGCACTTCGGGGAAGAAAATGCTAGCAATGACTAATAACAACAAAGATATGAACTGTATTCATTATATATCTAATTCCAAATGTGAACATTATCAAAGTACTTTGCCATCTTAAGTATTTAGGAAACCTTAAATAAAAAATAAATCCACCTCATTCAGTGAAATAGAATGTCATCTTTTTCCAAGCAAAAGAGTTCAAATTTATTAATTTTGTAGCTGTATTTTAAAATGAGTGCCAGCCCCTACTAGATGACTGCATGATAAGTGTCTTGAAACTTCAGGAAAAGGCACTAAATTTTTCACAGCATTTGTGTTTCATTTTCAGTGTAATAAAAATATGGTGCCCTTTTAATAATGAATAATAGATCTCCTGGTATGATTTACACGTGTGGATTAAATGTCATGTTTGAAAAGTTGCTGTTTTATTCATATTGAATTTCCCTCAAGTAAAACAAAATGGTACCCAGCTACTGTTATAATATTGCTAGTACCTTGCCACACTGATACATAAATATTAACTGGTTGATATACTCTTTAAAAATCTACAGATTTGAGAACTGTTCTGTCAGCAACTGGGGCTTTATATGCATACGAACTGATTTAGTACTATCCCAAGTTCCAGGTATGTTGGGGAAAATGCATAATGCCAACGCTCACATATTTCTGGAGCTCACACTTTTTTTTGCTGAAGTGCTGATCTTGGAAGGCTGGCACAGAATAAGGACCGATGTAGAATGGGTGCAGTAGGACAGGGGTTAGAAAGCAGCTCGAGGACCCCAACACTGACTTGATTGTCCATACTTTTCCACCACAGTGCTGGACTGACATCCCAGGTGACTGCACGGTTTAATGAATGTTATTTTGAATGTCAGTTGCAGGAAGTCTCATTGGCTTACAGTGCTCTTCACCTAGCTGAAAATTTCCTGTCTGAACCTTCCCTTCTGAACAAAATTTGCTTCCTAGCAGGCACTATTTTCTCTGGAAAAGCATTCCAGAAATGTTTAAAATGTGTTGCAAATACTTGAAATAGGAACATCTTCCTTAAAGGTCCTTTTGCTTAGTAGGTGTAACTTGCGATATGCAACAAAATATTTTGGTCCTGAAAATTGAAATCATAGCTGAAAACATTTTTTAAAAAGAGAAATATTTTAGCCACTCTTCAATTCTTATTCCTTTGAAGCCAACGAATATTTTGACCCTGAAAAGTGAGGATTTGTTTTATTAATTTTTTTCATACAACTGTTTAAATGTTTACTGAACTAGCTTAAGAAAAGCAGACTGAAAAAAACCCCACACACTTCTTCTGAGCAAAATTGAACTTTCACACACTGCAACTCATTTGTGTTCAAGTCATCATTAAGCTGAAAAATGTAATCTGGACTTATTAACATTGGCTCATGGGCACTACGGAGTAATAGGGTACTACCTTAAATACACCATGAAAGAAAAATGTTTACTGGCTACTTAGGTCTTATCTATAGCAGAAGTAGAATCTTAGCCACCATGAGACAGCAATAAGGAAATCATACTAGTAAAATCCTTGGTCTAGTGGTCTAGTGTAAAGATGATGCCGTCAGATCTGTGCCAGCACTGCCAAAGATAATCTAATTGCAGTAACTGCCTTACAATGTGAACAGTAAACATTTAATCTCCTTTCCTATCCTCTCCGTACCCAACTTTCACTCCACGCCTGAGAAAAATCAGGCAGTGCAAGAGTATATCGAAAGTTTAAGAACAAAGCTTCTTTACTGCCTGAGTTAACCTACTGCATTTTTTGAATCTCAGCTTGAGTTCACCTTCAGTTCATGTTATAATATAGGAGAAGCTTCAAAATAGCTCTTGCTTCACCTAGACCAGACAGCATTAACCCATCTAAGTCTAAAATCCCTTTGCATAAAGATATGAAAACATCCTTGAAATGTTCCCTTTAGACCATCCTGTTAAGTTGCTATTCTTAAAATTGTAAAGAGTCATTTGAAACACCAGTTGCATTTTATCCCAATCCAAAGCATTCATACATGTTTTGTACAGCATAATATAAGGAAAAAAAATTACTCGTGTGACTGTCTGGCCTTACTGAAAGCCAAATAAAATTCGACTGGAAGAATTAGGAGCCATGGTCTAATACGCAATCAGAGGTTACTGGGGAAGGTAAGTTGACGAACTCAAAAGAAGGACAGTGAAGGAGGGGAAAGAAGGGAAGCTGGCAAGTTGGGGTAAAGAACATTGATTAATGAACAAAAAACATTTTTGAAAGGTCGGGTGCACAAGTCAGACTAGCCCTGAGGCAGTTCTACTTACATGACCAGCACTTTCTGTACGCAGCAGGTAACCCATGCTGACACCAACTTTGCCGACATGACAGGGTTATTATTTTTGGAAGGATGTAGTGTTCTGGAACAATTTCTCTAATATATTAGTTAAAACTAAGCTTCCTTTCAATATCAAGCATGCATGTCTTCATTTTCACCATGTTTACACTGAACTCCTATCATTATTCTAGCCAATGAAAACAAAAGCCTATTCTTCATGTGTGAGCACTTGTATTTCCCCCCCGTATTATATCCCAGAGCAGCAGTGCTGTTTATGATAATGTATTCAGATGCTCATCTGGAGCTCACCACTAAGACCTCACTACTGACACTAAGTTTTGTGGTAGATGCTAACAGCCTGAAGCCTAAAATCTGCCCCATCTCAGCACAGATCCTCAGGGTTTCTTTTGAAACATACCTGAAGGCTATGGCCAATACCAAGGTGGAAGAACAGAAAGAATCATGCACGGTATAACAATTACATCTTCAAAATGAACTGGCAAAGGAGCTTCTCTAAAACTACGCCGTTAAGATTTTATTGCCAGCTATACAGAAATGTAGACAGGGAATCATCAGAGGGACATTTAATCCAGCTTCTCCTGGTCCTGCATTTTAAGTGGACTTGTCCGAGTCCTGCACCCTGGTTCAGTAAACCAAAAATGAAGTTTGGTGAAGATGCTTATTAAATATCCTCTATGAGACTCAAAATGGATTTTAAAGCAAACTCTGGAAAAATGGTAAACCTACCAAGCATTTCTTTCAGACCTTTGGATGAAGCGTAATAGCCACCTCTAAGCAATTACTGAGTATTCCACACAAGTCAGTAGAGACTAACAGAAAGACAAGTATATGGACTTCGCACGTATTCCTCACAAACGCATGTCAGGAGTTATTTTGCGTCGAGGGGCAGCTGAACAAGAGACAGGTCACTCTGAATTAGCTCTTGCTTAGTAGTGATAACAGAGACATGCAGTTTTGAATGGAAGACATTCCCTGGGCAGGAGCAAAAGGAGCAGGCAAGACCCAGGAGAAACAGGATGCTGAAAACAAGAAGCAGGGCATGCCAGAGTTGTTCAGTCGTACTGCCTGTAGTCTTCTCCTTCCAATGAAGCCCGAGAAGACAGTACTTTGTCTTCAAGGCAGTAAGCAGGATACATGAGTACTGCCTGGGGAGGAATCTCAGCTCAGTGATTTCTGACAGATATGTGTATTTTTTTTAACATCATGTGACAGTCACATTCACTATTTCCCTCTCTACATACATGATTCTTTTCATACCAACAGCTGGATTTACAGACTTTGTCCATTATCCATTAGAGATGATGAACAATTAAAAAGCAGAACATGTGACTTAGCAGGACCCAATAGCTGAAATGATCTATCTGCTGATGACTGAAAGCATCAGTGCCATACATAAAAGTTGGTTTATCTAAAAGCTCTTTGGGATAGGAACTGTCTGTTCTGCATCTATAGAGGGGTAGGAGAAAAAATCTACTGTTCAGCTCATACTGCAAAATAAATGACAGAAAACATAAAAGGCTCTCCTCATTCTACCAAAGTCTCATAACACACACACACACACACACAAAAAAAAACACACTGAGAGAGGTGGGGGTTGTTTTTCAAACCATAAAGAAGCTTTCATGCGCCAGAGAGTTTATCTGAGACCAATGTTTCAACCAGCACTAGGCATTAGCTACAACAGTGAGCAACTGACACACAACAATCCTGCCACGCACAGCATGCTTAGGCAGGAAAATATGTGTGCCTCAGTTGCAAAAGACAGAATAGAGCCTCAAGTGTTTGGGTTCCTTCCAAAATAATCCAAATGCTGCTTTTTTGGCAAATGGGGGTCAATAGAGCTAAAAACTCACAGAAGGATTTGGGCATTCATGTGTTTATATACACCCACACGTTCATTTATTATTCTAAAGCTACTTTACAGAAATCAAATTACATAGCTGACAAGCTGCATAGATAAGAGAGAATAAAAGTAGAATTTAAAATTAGCTGACAACACTATAAGATGTAGTGTATATTTGGCACTTTTAGAGTGAGTGATGAGGGTTAACCTAGGGGAAAAAAAATTGCACCTTCCTAAATTGCACCTTAAATTATTAAATAAATTATGAACATGATGGAATGCATTAAATATATAAGCCTGAAGGAGAAAGAGCGGATGTGTTTTAACTTTCAAAGCAAAGACAGCATATTTAAGAAGTGTTGCTTACTGTCTGGATACTTTGTCCAAAGTAGATTTCAGTGTCATAGAAGTTTCCATCGTGACTAACAGGCAGTGTTGTCCTGGCCTGAGGCTGCTCCTTCAGTTCGGGCCACTCCGGTGAGCCACCACCTAAGCGGCTGAGAACAGAAACTTTGAGGGTATAGTGGCCTTTAGGGACCTTATCTTTGACTCCCCTCAGGCATTTGACATGAATTTCTATCAGCTGTGGCATCTTGGAGCAGTCAGCCTAGGGAGAAGGTTCTGAGTTACTGACCTGGGTCGAGCTGACTTTAACCATACAATTAGCAAGAACAAATTTCTTCAAGAAAATAACTACCAAAAAGCAGGCAACACACTTCTTGCTCAACCTGCAATTATCTACTGCTAACCAAGGATCGGCAATTAGGGAGGTCAAAAGTCAAAGAGATGACAGATAAAAAATTATACAGATAGTACTATAAAATGTACGGCATCCTTTGGGGGAAGGTGAAGCTGTTGAAGTATGACACCAGAAGCCATTAGTCTGCTGTAATAAGGCAGAATTAACTGGAAAACAACACCTTCACAAGTATAGCATGCTTTGAAAGACAGGCATAACTTGTGATGTGATGAGCAGGCTGTAGGCACAGAGATCGGGCAGGCCGCAGTTTTATACCAGTTATTAGCCTTGCCAAAGCTATTAGTGCTATGTAACATGCACACCATCCTATCACCTTCATATAATCAGATTCTCTTAAAAATAGTAATCGAAGTGCAACACGAGCAGAATTTAATAACAACTCCCTACGGGCACCTTTATTCCAAGTCCAGACAAAAGGAAACATCTGCTGCTTGCTGTTGACAAGATGTTGTCTGAGTTACAGAATGTTTAGTATGGAATAAATGCTGTGCTGGTGTATTGGAAATGCCTTTCTGGTGATTTCCTTGTATGTTCAGCTTATATCGCAGAGGTTGGCAGAGAGGAACAGACACAGGGGTACAATCCTTATAAGTCTTGCCTGAGTAAAGGCGTTAGGTCTGTCCCACTAAACCAGCGGATACTTCAGTGCTGCCCAAATGCAATCTGCAGGGTCAGGCACATCACAGGGAGTCTCAATTTGGCTCCAGTGTTGACTTCAATGGATAGAACTTCTTCTGCAATAACTGATTATATAGTGCTTCAAATCAGCAATTATTTTATTTATTTATTTATTTTTACCCAAGGAATCAATTTCTTCCATTATTTTGAGAAAAGACTAGTGGTAGGTCATCTTTTAATGCAATGGGATATAAAAACACATGCCACACTTCAGAATCAAATGGCTACCTTGACTACTAGGTTTAGTAGTCTCACAGTTTAAGCCTACAGTAGCTAATAATCTCTTCTTTAATCCTGTCTTGGATTTATTTTGGAAGAGATAGCATATTTCCATATAGATAGAAAGCTTCCAGAATTAAATTAAGCAGTTAAATAAACAGTTGAATTTGTTAAACTTCTTTTGTTTCTCGACACAAACCATACTTAACAACTAATCTGAATGACAACTATTTTCAGCTTAATTAGAAAATCTTAATTAACAATGAAGATTTAACCTTAATATTTTGGTTTCTGAATCATATATAAAAAAATTAACATTATGTGAATAAATAAGACAATCTTTTTAAACCTCAAGGCAGGATTACTGATGCAGGCAGACTTCGTTATTAAACACATTCTAAATTAAACGCCTCTATGAATTTTATACTGAAATATATTGTGATAGTTTTGCATGCCAAATGTGACATTTTGTATTTTAGATTCATCTTCTGTAGTAATTTTGGAAATGTCATACAAACAAAGATTTTGTCATTTACCAATGGAATTACTATGCATGGCCGGTTAGCCATCTCTTTTCTGGCTCTTCTGGTTGTTTCAAGTCAGCAAGCCATAAAAAAATCTTTATCTCTCTGAAACACAGCAATTTGGAAGATAATCGAATAGTGACTGGGGGGCAGAAACGCCAGTCTGAGGAATTATACCACAATCTCTCTTGCATTTACAACCTCCCTCAAAGCGAGTGTCAGTCGAGTAGGAAAAGGAGATAGAAGATTCATCATATTTCAAGCCTGTCTCATTTGCATGGTGGCATAGCTGTCTCATCTCCTGCTGAAAGACTTTGCTTGGCCAGCGCTGACAAACTGTTTTGAAGAACTCTTGCCATGCCCAAATGATTCATCATTAATAGCTTTAGACGTTCTCTTTAAGCACATAGTTACTTCTGCTGGAAAGCATATTTTGAAACCTGCTGAATTCTACCCTCTAAAGCAATGCAACCAAAAAGACAAACAATGACCGAATAAAAAAAAAAAGGCAACGCAATTAATGTAGTCATTTAGTAGTCTGCATCAGGGAAAAGAGCACTCATGGAGAACCTCACCTTCCTGCAAGGTCCTGCTGCTCCATTTAATCCAGTATTCACATCTGCAAGATTACCAAAGCTGGCTACCATTTCTTCTTCATATCCATTCTCCTCTGCCTTCAGTGTCTGGCTTCCCACACTGCAGCAGTTGCAAAGGAAGAGAGAAGAAGAACTGAAAAAAAATGAAACGCAATCCAGACAAAGAAAGCATTTGTTGTTGGAAGTACATCACAGTTTGATGTTTTCCTTGAATATATCATAAGCCTTGCAGGGCACCCAGGAGAAACAACAGTGTGCTAAAGCAGAGAAATGGCTGGACTTCAAAAAGCACCATACGAAAAATGCAGTCACAGCCCCAGTAACATAACCAATATTTGTCAGTCCACGCCACAGGTTGATGTAAGGAACATGAAGTTTCGTTGCCAATGTGTAATCAGCTATGTCTGGCATTGCTGTTCAAGTTCTAGGTTAAGAACATTAAAGTACGAAGCCACTGTCTCTGTTGACAATTTGTGGACCAATTGACAGATTTCATAAGCTGAAACAGGTTTTTAGAAACCACTGATTCCTTGGGGATTTGGCTGATTTAAAAGACCAAAAAAAAAAATTTATTATATACGTAAATCTTACTAGATTAAAAATATGTATGTATAAAAATCTTATCTCTTCTATAAATCTCCTAAAAGACCTTAAGATATATATATATATATAAAAACTATATAAGTCATATATTCATAAATATACTCACAGACATTAGCATACACAAATTTTCAGCTGTTCATGAACCATTAAACCTTCCTTAACATTCAATTGTTAACTTCTTGTGCAGTTATTTGGGGGGTAATTATATCAGCTAAGAGATATACATATATCTGTTTGGTTTTTTTTTTTAATTTTTTTTAAGAGGGATCCTTGTAACATCACAGAACACCAGCAAATAGTGTAGGAACAGCCCTGCACTGGGTAACCCAATGCTGCGCTGCTTAGTTCACAGGATACACAAAAGGCACGGTACCCTGTGGAGAAAGCCTTGCTCCTAGAGCACAGCGGGAGCAAATACAAAATGAAGTTATTATCAATAAGCACCATAGAGCTGCATGCTGTGGCAATCCCATCCCATCTTTAAACAGACATAGAACATTGAGCAATTCCTCTGTCCCTACTCTCCACCAGTATCTCAATAGAAATGGCCCTAAGTGAAAATATCTGCAGATGATCTGCTGGGTTAGAAACACTTCAGCTCTTGCTTCCATGACCCACTTTAAAAGGCTGAGGAGGACCAATTGGGCACACCAGCACTGGTGGTGTACCAGCCACACTTGCAGGTAGAGCCAGGACAGGCAGCAGAGCTCAGAGAAAGACATGGTGACTCTCAGGAGCTGGAGGCTGAGGAGGCTGGTGGTGGGTGAGGGCCAGCCACATGCCACCCTGGAGGTCAAGGGACCTGCCTGCAGTGTACAGAGAGGAGTCATATGGAGCCAAGGAGAAATCACTGCATCAGGTACAGTGGCAATTCAGGATTAGCATGGACATGTACAACACAGGCAGAGAACAGGCACTCTTAGGTCACCAAGCTGTGTATTCAGTTAAGCCTTTAGCCACGAAAGAAAATACTAAAATTTAGTGTTCAAAACAAAAAAAAATCAAGAACAACAACAACATTTCCCTGTATTATACTTCTGGAGCATTCCTTCAGTGTTTTCTTACTTGCTTTTGGAAAATTCAACTCCAGTGTCTTCATTCCTCTTTCCTCTTTTGCATGCTATGTGATGCCAGTGCATTTTAGAATTAACATGGTTCTTTATCAAGAGAATTAGAGACTCTGTAATCCTGCTAAACATCCCAGATTCACACACATGTGCTACCTAGGTGCCACATAGTTAAAATTCTCCTCTTTCAAAACAGATGGTCCCATCTCCAAGTCCCATCCCCAAGTTCCTTCTCAGACCTTGCCTACTGCCTTTTTTTTTTTTAAGAAATATACATATACATAAACAGACATACATTTACATCATTAAAATTACCACTGGTGCAGAGTTAAACTGTCTTCCAGATTCCTCTACCAGTAGAATTGCATCATGTAAATGCCCGGCATTAAACCTAAATGGTTTGAGATTTTAACCAGGGCAGTAATTTTTTTATACCTTTAACCTTGGCCCCAGCAAGGCAGCACTGCATATTGATCCTTCTCTTCCCTTTAGAAAGGGGTCTCCTGCAATCACAACCCACCTTTTTTGCTTTGCAAGAGCTGTTTTTGATGGTGGATGCAGGATAGTCTGCATAGACACAAGTCCCAGTGACGTACATGGGAATTTTGCCCAAGCCAGAGCCAATGAGAACTAAACACAAGATGCCAGTGCTCAGGACCAAATACAAGAAGCATGGGCTCAACCACCTTTGAAATTTTATCCTTGAGCTGCAGTCAAGTCAACAGGGGTCCAGTTATCCTAAGTGGAAGAGACAGAACATGGTTCTTGAATGGCACTAGCTAATTGGTAGAGCTGAAACAACTGAGAAGTTAACTTCTCTCCTTGAGAAGAATGGTCTGTTTGGAACTTCGTACTTATTTAGCTTCTCATGATGGAAATTATTTCACTTAATTTGGTTAGAGCTGCATTGACACAGGAGTTCATTAGGACACCCATTTGCTTGCAATTCAATTTAAAATTAAATACACTTTGTTGTTTATTTTATTACTTTTAAACTACTGTATCTATTGCCTTTATTAGCTCCTAATACACAATTATGAAGGTAAACAGTTTTCATTACTGAACATCAAACATTTAAATAACCACATATGATCTCTTTTTGGGTTGCACCATTTTTCTCATTTTCCTCCTTTTGCTGGGTATTAGATTCAAGAGAATATTTTATTCAGTGAAGCCAGGCCTCTTTTGTGCTCATCAGCTGTCACAGCAGAACATAGCTTCCCTGGCTGTATCCAAGAGGGTTATTTTTTTCTTTTATTAATTTCTTCACAGTTAATTTGATGTATGCATTTATCTGAAGGTCATGTATAGCTTGATCACAAAAATATTACCCCAATTCATATTTCCTTTGCTCTCTAAGAGTAATACCAAAGCAGGAATGAAGGGCACTGGGAGAAGCCATTTGGTCGCCTTTTAAAGTGCATTGTGTGTAGCACTTAAAAATTACAGCTCAGGCTGGGTATCTGAAAACTGAAATATCCAAAACAGAGGCCTCTTTCAAAAGCACAGGCTTAATATTTCTAGGCCTGAGGTCCTTTGTTTGGGAGAAGTTCCATTCATTAATGTCTGTAAAGCACTGAAAGATCTCTGGAAGGAAAGCACATTAGATTGAAGTACAAAGTAGCCCTTATCTAACATACCTTTGAAAGAGTTCATGAATCCTGGTTTGCAACTTCTGTTTCCTGTGGTGAGAGACTTCCTTGTGGTGCTTTTAGTCCCACATGCCAAAGGGAAAATGGAGGGAAAGAAAAAGAAAAAAAGTTTCTTTCCAAATGTACAGAAAGAACATGGAAATAAAAGCCATAAATATGCAATTTTTCTGAAGGTTTGCCTTAGGTTTTCTGGTTGAAGGTTTTCAGGAGCAATTAGGAATTCCAACCATCATTACTTTATTCTGTTGTGGTTTTTTTTTTTCCATAACTGCTTTTCCATATATTTTTCCATATTTACTTCATTATTTCCAAGGGAAAGTGAGTTCTGATTTTGTTTTAAAAGCTTGATCAGTACAATGTATATTTGTGCATGGTAGTGCCTGACAGTTCTTATTTTTATAACACCTGCCACAGTCATATATATGCATACATATGTATATGCATGTATAAGTATGTTTGTACAAATAAAAGAAATATGACATACAAAACAGTTACGCATAGACCACCAGAGACCCCACAACTTGGCCCATTTTAAATCTTCTCAAAATCTTGATGACTTGTCTCCCCACAACTGTTTTTAAATGTTCGGTAAATGGGACTGGCATTTTTGGAGGTTGCAACAGGTAGGAGGCTAACTCACATGAGCAGTCCTCTTCCCCATCATTCTACAGCTCTCCAGCATGAAGCTGAAGGGTCTGAAGTTATTTCACTCTTGCACAGCAAGCTGAAGAAGTTAGCATCCACACCCTTTGGACTGTGTCCTCTGTGTGAAACCTGAAAACAGTAACCCTGCTGAAGGCTGTAGACTCAGGAAAACAAAATTCTTCTCCCTGACCTGCACTGTTCAGATACCTTGCTGAATATTGAAGAGTATTTCTGATGCCTGGATCTTCTACTGGTCTCCCTGAGACTGATATAAAATGTGCATACAACACGACCAATATATTTCAAAGTATACCCTATACTGTCTTCTAAACAGTGTAAAATTATGTTCCATTTCTGCTCTCATCGAGCCCCAAAGTCAAAGAAATATTTTGGTAAGAAGACAATGAAGTCAGAAGAAAGTCAATGAGGAAAAACTCCCCATCGGAGGCTCCGTATCTGGCTGTTGAAGTCTCTCCTCTCTTCCAAATCTCTGATTTTTTTGACAAATTCCTGGCTGTTCTC
This sequence comes from Patagioenas fasciata, assembly GCF_037038585.1. Classification (NCBI taxonomy): domain Eukaryota; kingdom Metazoa; phylum Chordata; class Aves; order Columbiformes; family Columbidae; genus Patagioenas; species Patagioenas fasciata. Next base: position 93,364,299 of record NC_092521.1, read on the forward strand.
AAGAAAGTTTAGGAATCTCTGTTGAAGACTAAGGCAAAGCAGCCTGCTTATTTCCAAAATTAAAATTGTCAGAGCATAAAAACAGACTACAAAAACATGCTACAAGAGCCTGTGTGAGTAGCTTGTAACATAAATTTCTGAACTCTGTAAAATTAAAACAGTGTTGCCTTAAAATACAGTATGATTTGCTGGAAGTCCCAGCAGAGAGCCTCAGATAGATGCACTAAATCCTCCAAGCCTTGGTCAAGCATCACACAGATATGATTATAAAGGTGACATGGCCAAACTAGCCCAGAGCAAGACCTTCCAGCTCACCACATGGCAGTTGTGTCTTGGGCAATGCTCCCTTTACCACTGCTCCTCCGTTGGGAACCAAGTGGGAATGAAGCCCCCCTGCTCCTGGAGAGCTTTTGGCTGAAGCTCCCTGGAGCAGGGACCAGGACCCATTTCAGTCCCACCTCCACAAATGCTGACACCGAGCTTCTTCCCACCTACACCACTTCCCCAGGAAGGGCTGGGAGCTGGCTCTGGTCCCGGTTCTGCTCCAGCACAGCTGGCAGCTTTCTGGTTAGGGTGATCAGACCTCACTTTGTGCCACTTCCCCCAGTCCAGTGAGAGCTGCGGCCACTGGGGAATGCACCAGGAGAAAGGCCAGGTTGTTCCCCCCTGGCTGCCCCATAGGAACATTCTCTGCATGCGTAGGGGACCAGTCCCAGGAGCAACAAGGGTCAAGAAGTGGTGTTCATCACCCCTGTGAGGCACAGGAGCCACTCTGCTCCTCCACTCAGCTGGTGCATTGAGGAGAGTGTCCAGCAACAGAGCTCAAAGTCCCTGAGAAAGTTCAATGATAAAAACTGCTAACTAAAAGACATCAGCCTTTCAGTGGCAGATGGGAGGGGGTTTAAACTTTTGGGCTGAGGCAATTAAAGCTTAAGTGCGGAAGGCAGAGGGTGGGATCTGTTAATAGTTATCTCCTGGGTCCATCTCTTGGTGATACCTGGGACAGTGATTATGAGGTGGGCACTTGGATTAAGAAATAATAGGAAATAGAAAACTCACTTCATGTAAAATATCAAATAGCCATAATATTACAACATTCAGACATTACCAGTCCAGGCTTACAGTGAGCCAGAAGCAGAGACTCCAAAAAAAAAAAAAAAAAAAAAATTATATTACCAGACACCCATAGCTATCCAATCCCCTTGTTTATCATCCTAATCTTAATTAAATAATGAATATTCAAAAGAAAATATGAGCCAGGGTTCTCTGTATGAACTACACTGTTTTCCATCTCTCTGCCTCTGAAGTGGCAATGAGAATATGATTTAAAACTATTTCTTCTGGATCCTTGCAAAACATTTGTCACAGTGTGTCATGATATTTTTTAAAAAGCTCTATCATTTACCTAATAAATTTGTTAAGTTTATTCAAATCTTATTGAACAGGAAAAGTGCAATGAGTCATAGTTAATATTTCTTTACCTACACTAAGAAATAAAAAATATCAAAAATTCAATGCTTAAGGTCCTATTCAGAAAATCTCTATGAGTCTGTAATACATTTTCTACATGATTAAAAAAACCAGGAAACTTGCTTTAAAATGAATTATTCACCACCTTGAATAAATTTCCATCTTTCCTATTTGCAAAACCCCAAAGTCAGTTATGTAAATTTTAACCTACACTAATTACCTCAGGGGTGTGCAGGCTAAAGGAAAGTAGATTCAGTAGAAAAAAAAAAAAAAATCCCAGACATTTCCATCACCAGGAAGCAATTTAATAGAGGAAAAAATGTGTAAGTTTTCAAAAACAGAGCAGCCCATGTAATTTTTTTCTTAATGTGGAATAATCATTGCTGCAATATCCCTTGATTCAGAGATTTACTGGAATAAACCCAAGTGTTTTTTCTCAATGGCATATACTATCACACACATAGCTAAGCGTTTGTTTCTCATCATGACACCAGCATTGTCTAGACTGTTAAAACAAACCATTGTTGATAATGGGTGTGCCCAACAAGAAGGCATGAACTGCGGTTTAGCTTGAAGTTGATATAGACATTGAGGGCCCCTTCAGAAAAAAAAAAAAGAAAAGTGCCTAAATTCTGGGAACCACTGGATACCCCTCAGATCTTGCCTGGAGAAAGCAGGGCTCAATCACAGTACCACTTTGTCCTATTCCCACCCAGATACCAGGTGCTGCTTTAGCTGTGAGACAGCTTCTTCACACATCTTTCTCAGTTTCTTCACCATCTATCTTAAGGTCCAATTACACAAATGGCTCATCTACTGATTTCAGAGAGCGTGATCAAGACCACAGTATTTGAGAAAGGTCTTTCAGTCTGGACTTAGCCTAGAGACACACAATGTTAAGTATTTTTTCTGCTGTAGTCAAAAACAAGAACCTTACACAATACAAATAATCAATGCTGACTGACTATTTTCACTGTAAAACTACTTCACAAATGGCAGAATTTGATTCCTATAATTTTCAAATTGGAAAAAAATTAAACAAAACCCCACCCAAACGCATCCTTTCCACTTATCAGAAAGCCCACAAAAACCAGCAAAGCTTTGAAGCAAAATGGAATTGTTTTTTTATCTTTTAGCAAAAATTGAACATTTAGTAAAAATATTTACTTTCCCCTTTTTGGTCACTCCTAGCACTGGTACTACAATCTTCTGGTGAGGTATTCACCCCATTGTGAATTGAAGTATCCAGCTGAGCCCTGACCCTGATGAAATCATTCTTCCTGAAAGGAGTGCTGGGGGTGGGGGGAAAATCCACCTTCCAGCAAGTCCTCCTCACCAGGTAGGGGTACAGCAAAGGCAGCATGGAAACACCACCAGTGGGGTCTCCAGTAGCTTCCCACCACCCACAGGGATCCCACATGCAGAGGATCCACTTGTTTCACCTTCGTTCCACTCCTTGAGAAATCACATCATCAGTACATCACAGTACAGGTAGAAATGGGCATGAAGTGCTGCCTATCCGGACATAAAAAAAAAATACCTAAATAAAAGCTTTCACCTGGGATTTCCACGCACTCATCACAAAGCATTTTGCAGTGAAGTACTGTCCACCCAATTTTTACAAACTAGAGATGGAGAAGTGAGGTGCCAAGTAGCATTGATTTGCCTGAGCTCAAAGTGTCAACAGGACTACAAGCAAAACCCATGTCTCTAGTCCCACCAGTGTCACCTAGTCCTCCTCCTTCACAATCTGGCTGCTGCATGGAGACTCACTCCCAGTGACTTTCAACATCTAGTGCACTGTATATCACAAAACAAGTGACAACTGAAAAATCATTTGAGATTAAGAAAAAAATACTACAAGGAAAGTTAACCTCCCTTTCAGGAAGAGTGAGATTGAGAGGCTTTATCCTCTCCATTTTAACTACAGCAAGATCATAGGAAACTGAGTCACTGAGAGCTAAGATGGATGAGTGCCCTTCATTCAAAGCAGCCTCATCTGGGTGTTCCTGCTCCAGCAGGGGGGTTGGACTAGATGATCTTTTGAGGTCCCTTCCAATCCCTAGCATTTTATGGTTCTATGATAAAGAGTTGGATAGCTGAATAAATCCTGCTCTGAAAATTACACTGTCTTTTAGATGTTAGAGTTTGGGTGACCTTATTTCAGAGATGGCCACAAACCAGGAGGTAAAGTTGTGTCAAAATCCAGAACACATGGTAATATTACTCACAGTGCACTCTGCCAAAAATATGCTACAGACTCTCAGACATTTTTTAAAGGGAAAGAGAAAAAGTAACAAAGCAACCCCCTCTTGATTTTCCTTCCAAATAGAAAATTAAGCCAATTTACTGTTCATGAGCATAAAATTAAAAACTTAGGCAATTGAGCCATTTGTAACAGCTAGGGGAAAAAGAAAAACAAACAAACAAAAAAACCCCCTCATACTCTCTTTTAAAATTGATACTGCAGAACACAAAGTGAGATTTGCTTTAATCATGCTGCAGCTTTATTACACTGAGTACTACAGATGCATTTAGTAACAACATTGTAAGCTGATCATTTTGATAAATTTGTAAAGCATTGCATTATTCCTAGAAATGCTGTGAAGACTGAGCTACCAAACAACATGGGAAGGTAGTATCCTGCTACCAAGGTGGATGCTTTTGTTTGTTACATTAAAGGCACTAATTTTAAACACTTATGGAAACTAATCTCTTTGTCAAGTAAGTGTGATAAACAAGGACCTGAACTTCCCCAAAACTCAGAGATGTTTCCATTCAGGAAAATTAAAGAACTTGAATCGCTTTTCTAAGACACATTGAAGAAACTCTGCAGAAAGATTTTTGCCTCTCCAATCTCGAAACAGAAGACTAGCCTTTCTGTCTTGTCATTCACAGGGAGACCACCTGTAGTTTCTTCAGAACCACCAGGTACTCCTTCAGATGCTTCTTATTTCACAGTTGAGAAGATGTAGCTTCAAGGTCATAAAGCTCTGATGTCCTCATAAAAATGTATGGAGTGTTGTAAGCGTATGCAAGGCCATTTATCAGAGTATCTGACAACCATAGCGAGGACTGAAAAAATACAAACACTGAAATGGTGCTTGCCATTGATGAAGAAACTTTAAGTAGAACTGATCCAGCCTGTCAAAGCTCCACAAGTTCAGATGTCTCCAGATTAAGCTAAAAATCACCAGTTACCAAGATGATCCAGGTAATTTAAGCTTAAATAACAAGACATAATGGAAGCTGCTAACAACATTTTATTAGGGAACATATTATCTTCAAAATAAACTTATATAGCACAAGCAATGCCAGGGAAAACCAAGTTAACTATGCAAATCCATGGATCTAAAATTAATAGTTTACATTAAAAATGAGAAAGAAAAAATATTCATACGCTATATAATGAGAATCAGGGTTTTACAATCTTTTCTACTTTCTGGATACCGACAACATATCATGGCATGAAAAACTGAAAAGACACTGAAAGGAAATACCAATTGGAAATACTAAGACTTTTGTTGTGGCTTTTCCCCATTCTTTTTCCATTTAAAAATGTTTGTTAATTTCAGCACAGGATGTTTTTATTATAGCCTTTTTACTACAGTCTTTTTCAAAGTCTCTCATGAAATTTTACCCTTTTAATCCTCTAACTCTTCTCTAAATCAGGTATCTAATTTTAAGTCTGTTTTGCAGACAGGGAAAATTGAATCATAATAACCAATTTGCTTGTTACAGCCCCATAAAAAACGATACTTAGGTCTGAGGTTACAGTATATCCCTTCTTTCCCCATTCTTTTTTCTGGCTGTCAATAAAGCATTGCCTCACAAATTTGTCTCAATAATTGTAATCTAAAAGCACAGGTTTTGGCTTTATGCCATAACTTTCATTTGTACTGACTTTCACATCATCTTCTGTTTCAAGTGTGCAGACATACACTTGAACACTTTATAATTAAAAGATATATTCACTTACAATTAGTATATAAAAAATACAGAGGCAAACAATGCTTTAAGTACAGTTTACTATATTATTGTTTTAAATACAACAGTGGAAATAACAAGTCGCCATGCCTGATGATTCTTCTGTGGAGAGAACAGGGCTTTTCCTGCAAGCTCGCGTCCTACTCCAGCTCTCTTCTGATGAAAGTTAAACACGAAAATTGTTTCACATTTTCAGCTGAAATGTAAGCCCTCCTTTTCCGATGTGAATGCTGACATGAGCAATTGTATCATAACATCACACTACACAGACACATCATTGAGTGAGCGTATGCACTTTAGTATATTTTCTCATTGTAACCACCTAATACTGAAAGCTTTGGATCGTCTAAGGGTCTAGCACAGTAGTGAGAAACTGACTGTGCTAACAGATTTCCAGCAGGTTGAGCAACAGTGATGATTTCCCACCTTTCTACTAAGCAAGGAAGCATGTGTGCAATGCAATCGGACTGTCTTTCCCGGTATTTCTACACCTCTCAATTTACAGATGACCTGGTTATGTGTCACATCAACAAAATGGTGTGAACAATTCCCTTCAAAACTCAGATTACAGACCACGTATGGAAGCCCAGTATACCTCAAAGTTAGCCTAATTTGGACTAGACAGTCTCCAGTAGTCCAATCCTTCCCCAACTGAACTAGCCTGTTTTATGAAGTAAAGCTCAAAAGCAACATCCAGCACAGATTCCTCATGACTAATTCAGCTGTACTATAAAGCTGCAGAAACAAAAAAAGTTACAACATTTAGAGCAATTTGTCTATCTGTAGCTCCAAAAACCTGGGTATTCTATTAATGCTGCTAAGGAGTGTCCTGTCTTAGAAGTTAACTAATAGTAGACTTAGCTACACCTGTGACTACAGTTTGGCTCCAAGTGTATCAAATATACAAATAAAACCTCCCCAGGGGAAAAATTTTCTGTTTGCACATTCATACCTCTATATTTCAGTAATGCTCACTCTTTCCTTCACAATTTTCGTGAGTTCTGCTTCTTTTAACAGGTGGCCAGTATTTGGTGAAGCCACTTATACTTCAACAGAACTTGGCAATCCCTGATTCTTTTGAAGAGTCTCTCCAATTGTCCCTGTTTATTGAAGCATAGAAATAGACTTCCTTACCAGAATATGTATTAGTATGAGCCAGAGAGCTGACCAGTCAGATTACCTTAAGCAGCAGCAAATGCAGTATCATCATTTACAGTAGCAGTAGAATTCATTGTTCCAGCTCAATAGAATATCAAGAATTGCTTTCATTGTTTAATTGCCCTTCTGATCTTAAAGAATTAATGAACACAGTAAAAGCTAAGAGAACACTTTTTAGATGAAAATATAAGAATTGTAGAAGATTTTCATTACTTCCCTCTCAATATTTACTTGACTTAAAATCCACACAGCTACTGAACAAAGCAATCAAAAGAGACTTAAAAAGAGCAGCTATATATGTTAAGGGTATTGTGACAGACGTTTTACAAACATATGAAACACCTTTTCCATAGCTCTGCTTATTTTGATGTTCATTTCCATGTTCCCACGTCTATCCCTCCCACCTCTAAAAAAAAAAAAAGTGCGCATATCTGAGTGTCCAGGAGAAATGAGGAGAAACCTTGGAAATCAGGAGGGTTTCCAGGCTTTCCTGAGGAAGCCTGATATAATAAAGATACTTAGAAATCTCAGATTGCCAGTCTATGGGGAGAGAAGTCCATATACTGGCATCTTGGTCAGACTTTGGGTTTGCTGGGTGGGTGCTGACCCACATCTGAGGACCATGGACACTCACTAGGCAGGACATCAGAAGTCCAAGGGCCGGAAGCCTAATACCCCAGGTTTTGGGAAGTTCACCTTGTGTTTTTTCCCCTCAAACATGGATTTCAGTTAAATGTTTTTTCATCAGTCCAGGAGCAGTCTACCTGGCAGGACTATAATGAATTCCAAGAGCTTGGCCTATTGACAGCTTTCAAAAGGAAGTTAGGTACTAAGCCCTTCTGACAAGTGCAGATTTCTGTCTATAGCCTTGTTCTTCCTCTGTAACATGTAAGGGCCCATAATTCCTACTACAGCATACAAATGAAATAAAAACCGTTATACTAACAGGCTGTAGAGATGCTTTAACACTCAGATAATGAGTATAGCATATACGTAGCTCACCTATAGTAAAGTCACTCACTTTTAAGACATGGTGTAAAAGAGACATTGCCAGCTTTTGTATACTTGATCTGCAACGCTGAGTAAAACGAAACAAAAAAATTACTCATTTGAACATCACAGTCATTTCAAATCTTGGCAAATGTCAAAAAGGAGTAGCCAGGTTTCGGCTGAGGAAAGGTCATCTTCAATTCTGCATTGCTCTTAGGTGCACTTATTCACACAAGTATTGCATTAACAAAGAGCAATCACACAGGATTATACAATGCTTAGTAGGCTGTGGCTTTGATGAGGGGAGGTCTTCAGGTACCATCAGGATATAAACTACAGTATTATCCAATGAGACAGAGCAGGCAAGTGAATGTGCATTTGTGTTTTGTAAGACTGAAGTGTGATCCCATTAATGAAATTCCTGGTTGGAGGGTAGATTTGTCATCATCTCACATAGTACCAAATTTTACCCACGTGTTATCCAACATTAACCAAAGAAAAGCTGATCACTCCATCATCATATAAATTGATCTCTCTGTGACTTGGCAAGGAGTCAGAGCAGTGATGATATTGACTCTGTAAGAATATTAGATCTAATGCCCAGAGGCATTAACCTTTGTTTAACCAAAAGGTAAATCTCTTGATGAAAGGTAACATTTTATTACTATCCACCTGCAACAAATAGCTCATTTCTTACTACTATAACTCAGCTGCTGGTACTGAAAAGCAAAACTTGCACTTTACTTTCAGAGGCTCTTGAGTAATTCTCATGGAGGTCATGGATCAAAACCGATTATTATAATTGTAACGACCAAGTCCTGCAAGCTGTCAAGCCCAGCACACAGAACAAACTGTAGCACCATAGAGGGACAGAGGTTGTGAACAAATTACGTTTAGTTAAGAGTGCTGACCAAATTGCAGGAAGATGACCAAGCAGGAAAGATGTTCTTGACTTCTGGGACAGTATTTGATCCTTAAAATTGCCCCGCTAATAATTTATTCTCAGAGAACCCATATGAAGCCAAGTAATCACTTTTATTGTCTCAGTTCAGAAACAGCTGGAAATCCTAGAGCTGATACTTTTCCATAGCATTTGAATTAAAGACTGTCAAGATTATATTGCCAAAGACCCATCAAGTGCAATCCCACCCTAATCATCACTGTTTGCTTCATCCTCTGCAGAGTCTCTCATCTTTAGAAAGCATCTTGCCTTTAATCAGACACGTTAAGCCAGTATCACGTCAGGTCTTTCCTTGCATGTTTTTCTACTCTGCAAGATCAAGTTCTGCCCATGAGTGTGTGTCCCTGATTTGTGTCATGACAGATGGTTTTCTGCTGCATTCTGCATGCCCTGCCTTGGTTGTACCTGCTCAGCTTCCACCACACACAGTCCCTAAGTTATGATTTTCTCTTGAGAGAGTTTATTTTTCTTTATTAAAAGCAAATGTCATTGCAGTTTTTGAAGTCTTTAGGCCTAAAAGGTAGACTGCAGGGAAAAGGACTGTTTCCCAATTTAACATTTTTTTAATGTGTTTGTTAACAGAACATTGACATCTGCTTAATGCCTTTTTTTTTTACAAGAATCTATCAGATGTCCCTTATGTATTTCTTGCCAACCTCAACTGTCAGCTTTTACATTTACAAAACAGAACATGAAGTAATGACATAACTTAAATATCCAGAGCTGAAATCTGGCACAAACATTTTAATTATTATTATTTTGGAAAGTACATCTGCTCTTTCAAAAACATTTAATCATGGTGATCTCGTATATTGAGCTGCCGTTTAAACGAAAGCAATCCACTTACTGTAAAGGTACAAAGCAGAGAAACAAAGCAATGAACTAAGGAATAGATAGTTAATAAATAGCCGTCTTCTTCGTGCCAGTGCTGCCAGCAAAGCTCTAGTGCAAACCCGATGTCTCATTGGAGAGAATGTTTGGCAGTCTCAAAAGAAACAGCAGCAACTCAAGTGTGTTTCTGAAACTCAGCTACAAAACCAGTCTCACGTACTGTAAATTCTCACTTGCTATTTTTAACCCTTGGGCTCCCATGTTTTGTTTTCATTTTGTCAAAGCAAAGGAATGCGAGAGAGATGTCTATTAGACTCTTTCACTCAGCCTGAGGGTTAATTACTCAGTTTGGTAGACATTTGAAAATATTATGTTACCTCTAACGGCAAAATTGATAGAAGCTTGTTTCAGGCTCACTTTATGTCATTATAGAAGATTAAATTAACTAATCATAAATTATGCTGGCTAAAGTACATCTGCTACTCACTAAACTTGCAGAAGGAAGGAAAGGGTTTTTTTTTTTCTGAAAAAGAAGTAAATGTCATGCAGCAAATTAAAGACCTTTTCAAGTCAATAAATGTACACCCAAACAACAAAACCTGGAAGGATCCCAAAGATGGCAGTAACAAATTCTGAAGACCACAGCAGCAAGTCTAACACTGAACCTGTAGCTGCTGCATAACAGCATCAACACTGCAGTGCTGCAGGCGTATATCCACAGATCAAAGAGTAAAGATGGTCCATTAAATAATAGAGAAAGTTAACTAAATAAGAAAAAGCATGCTCACAGTATTGTTAGATGTCTTTGAATACCAGTATGACATAAGAGGTGCACGTTTACAGCCCCTACTTCCAATGTCACATTCTGTTTTCTGTTCAGAGTGGTTCAATGCACCGTTTCTCTCTAGAAGATAATACAGATTTTACAGCAATGCTCCTGTTATTCCCTGCATTGCAAGGTGCAGATGTGACAGCTGGTACCATGAATTCCTAAACAGGGCATGGGCAACTGAAGTTAGAGACATGTGGGAGAAAGGAACAGAAAACATGGGCATTAAAGACCTCTTCTGTGAAGTATAAAGTATAGATTCCCTATCTTTAAGCTCATGTTCGACCAGTTCAATCAATCACATTAAATGAGGATTTTCTTTTTTAGGATAAAATAAGGCAGAAATGCAATACTGTATTACATTATATGTGGATTCACATATGCAGTTGTCAGTTAAAAAGCAGAATGTTGTTTTGGAATGACCAGAGAGCTTATTCCTGTCTAGGAAACAAGTTTTGCTGAACACCACCAAAAATAATCTAAAATTATCAGTCTCCCAGTGACCATGTGGAGAGGAAGGGAAAACAAAGGATTGACAAATCTATTGTGTCCCTTCAGGTTTCACTATTGTGTTCCTCCAGGTGTCACAGAACCTCATAAATCTCTGGAGGCACCTGAAAAACCCCAAACTTAAAGTATAAACTCTCAACATACTATGAAGTCTTCTGGAAAGGTGCAGCACTCTTTGTTTACTTGTTTCAAAGTTCCTACTCCATCAGTCACCTGAGGCAGATGATGCTCTAAGTATCATCTGAGACTTTGTCCCTCATGTTTCCCTGTCATGTCATCTTCTCTGAATATTTTCCAACCTATCTTCTATGCATGAGGCATATAGCCACAAAGAAGCCAGCTACACAAGTATTTAGAGTGAAGCGGCAAGGAAGGGAGTTGTGTCCCTTGCCAACATGCAGGAATCAATGAAGAGGTTTAGTCCTGCAATGAAAAAATTCTAAAAATTTCCTCTGAAAATAAAAGAAAGCTTAGATCACCATTACTCACTGGATAACCTATTTTAAGCCCATTAGAGCCAGTGTGCTGTTCTCATGTTGCTAATTAAAAATGATAGATTCATCAATTAATCTCTTTTCCTGTCTGCTACTCTTGGTATGAGATTCTTCAAAGGGACAAATGGTAGTTAGGTGCCCATAAGTATCATTTCAGGCCTAAAAACTCATGCTTTTGTCAACGTGAACCCAACATTATATCTTTAGACTATGAAGTGACAAAAAGAAAGCCATAGGAAACTTTGTCACTCTGCAAAAACAAAACACAAATTTATAATTTGGGAATGATCTTATCCACTGTACAATCAATGTTGCTACATAAATCCTTCCTGGGTTTCAGTCTGAGCTTGCACATTGATAGATGAATAAACCTCTGTTAAATCTATCAGGGAGAGATGTCCTCAGCTTATGCTCTTGATTGAAACTCAGTTGCAATATTTGCTATGTAGCAGTCGGAGACACTCTAGTATTTAAGAAAAAAGCAACCAAGGCAATCTATTTTTATTCACTTTGAAATGGAGACAAAGATAAAGGTCCTGCTGTTAGCTTAGAAAAGTGCCAGTCACATAAAGCAAGCCAATGAAATGGGTTATCTCTTCTCCTTTCAATATATGTATCACCAGACAGTGAAATAGAATTGGGGTGTATGAGGTTAACAAGCCAGCATCATGTTATGAAGCAAGTGATAAAATTGTCTTATAGTTCTTAACTCTGACCTGCTCCAGTGAAAAGCTGCCAAGCAGAATTATGTCATCCTGAACATCTCTCTCAAACTGTTCAATATATGAAGGAATCACTTCATCTTCAAGCTCCTTGTGAAGGTCATGTGCTTTACAGGAGCTGACAGGCATCACAGAGTCTGGAAAATCTTCACTGGTGACATGGGCTGCTTGAAACAAAAGTGGCATATTATCTCTTAGCAAGTGAGAGTTCATTCACTGGTTAGTACCTTCTCAGTGCACATTTTTGGCCCACCAACATTTTAAGACAACAATTCATACAATAAAACAAACAGTAATAAATAACAGCATTAGAATAACTGTCAGGTTCTGAGTGCCATTACCAGGAAACTCTCCTCAAAAGCAACATCTGCATACAGGGATAAATCCAGCTTGTGCAGTTTGTTCCTTAAATAACTCTAAAAAGGAATTCCCTGCATTATGACAGTCACTTCATTCTCTTGTAAATCTTAAAAGAATTGGGATTTGGAATGACTTTGGCTTTCACTCCTGAGGAAGAGGAGGAATAACTGCAAAAGGGAATTTAAGGCAGAGACACACCCAGAATTTCATCTTCCCCCCACTCACCCCAGAGGATCAGATGCCTCCTCCAGGTGTGTGCAGGCAGCTCCTGCCTAATTAATTGGGTCCATTTCTGCCCTCAGCAACATCATTCCCCTGATTTCACTGCAGTAGCACGTGCAGAACCAAAGGGTTATGCTGCACATAAATGAAAATAAATCTCATTCATAAAGTCAGACATAAAGATAAGCTGTGTCTTTTGTTCAGTTTAATTCACCATGCTACATAAAAAATAGATCTTCATTGATATCTGCTATAGTACTAATACTAGTTTGGGTCATAAATAATAAAGACAACTATTTTTGCTCATTCCTCCATGTTAGGATCACCAATAAATGAAAGACATCAGGTTGTCCACAGCTGACTTTATCTTTCTTGCTTCATATTTCTGGGTGTAAGTGCACATTTTTATAGTTTTCTGTGCCTTTCTCTGCAAGAAACTGCCATATCTAGTTATTTGGTTTTCTCTTTGTCCATCCTAAGACATGAAAGCAGTTAAAATACTTTTTTTTTCTCACTTGCCTTTGAAGTCTCTCATTCCCTAATGAAGTCCAGAAAAGGAAAGATAAAACTAGGGCTATTAAAATTTTCAGTTTTGCTCACTACTCATTGTTTAATGACTTTAATTGTTGAGCCTCCCAAGTGCTTAAATCACCTTAGTGCCACCAACACACAGGAAATAGGGTGGCTTTTTATCTAATTACAACAGGATACAATTCAAAATCTTGTTGGGGGAAGTGTAGAGTACATATAAACAATCCAAACCATTACCTTAGGGTACACAATCTCTTCATGTAGCATCTTACAAGCCTAATGAAAAGTGATTTGACCTACAACTATTAACAGCAAAAACAAAACCATATTTACATTTAAATTCACTGTAACATTAAGGGTTTGGCTAGGAGAGAGAAAAATCCAGGAAGTGCTGGAAAAGGAAAAAGTGCCAACAGCAGAAGGTGGAGCATCACTTGTTCCCATCAATGCTGTGCTGTACACAAAGGGCCATATGCTCTTCTGGTATAATTCAGCTGCTCTACTGTTTCACAGAAGCAGCGGAAGTTTACATCCTAGGAAGACTGCACATTCTCATCTCAGGATCCTAGTCCTTATATATTTCAATAAAAGGAATAAAGACATTCAGTCCACAAAGATGACCATGCAGTGATTCATTAAAATATACTTTTTCTTTTTTTGTTTTCTTTGTTTTTGTGAGGAATCATATCAAGTGAACTCAGCGTTGGTTGAAGACACTGGGCTCATTAGCACGTTTCATGGAAAAAGAACAAAAGCAGAGAGAGAGAACATTTTCAAAAGCCTTTTTGAGAGAAATAACTGATTCAGATTTGAAAAATATTTGATTAAAAGATACATAAGCTCATTTAAGCACAGCTGGAAAAAATGTTCATTTGCCTCAGCTGCAGACAGGGAGAGAACAGGGTTGTTCAGCTGGTCTATTCCTTCCACACTAGCTTTGCAAACAGACCTCTGAAACTCTGTCACCACCAGATCGGTCCTCATGTAAAATGACCCATAGGTTAGAGGCTTGAGCTGCTGCCCCAGAACAACACTTGACAAAAACAAAGCATCCACCTCCTTACTGTACAAAAGCAGCCACAGTGCTAAAAATGTTACTACTTTGCACATATGGGTCAAGACATTAAAATTTACAAGGAAATTCATTGATAGATCAGTAAATTAATTAAAAACTGGCTTCTTCAGGTTGTTAGCCTGCCTCAAATTTTTCATTGCCTTGACTGTACTTAACACTGCAAGTCATACTTTCCATGTAGTTTAAATGCTTCTTCTCTTTATCACAGGCTGTATTTGCATATGCTGTGCTGTAATCAAAACAATCTCTCTGGTACTAGTTTGGCTGCCCGTAACTTCATTTACTCCTGCATTTGTCCATCAGATAGCAGTGGTTTAAACACTGAGATGAGAATCTGAAGGATAGGTTCACCAACAGACTACACCTCAGCACGGGTTTGAATGTATAAAGCAGCTATAAACTCCACATGGAAAATGCATTTTGGCTGCCTGGGTCTAGAAGACTCTGTGTATCAATTGTAGCTAAAAAGGTACATCAAAGGCCCACACATCATTTTCAAACAACTAAAGTGCTGCAAAACATTGCACTTCAATTTTTCAGTTATAGTCAAAGAATGAAATTATAGAAAAAAAAAATTTATGGTATTCACCTAGCATCATTTTAGATGTGCACAGATCACAAACTTACATTGTTTGAGAGATTTTATCCCTAAGTAAAAAAATATACAGTCTACATGTTTCTCTAAAAAACAAACAACAAATGTTGCCTTTAAGTTGCTTTATCTGATCTAACACGTACCACAAGAGTGACTAACAGGTTACTCAGCGACAAAATGCTTTAAATATAGAATTATATAAAGTCTGAGCCATGTTCTTTCCTCTCCTTTGGGGATCATCTATTAATTAGGACTGTATGACTACGTGATTTTTCTGCTCAGTGGTCAAATGAAGAAAATAAACAGTTCTGTAAGAGTGGAACCAAAGGAAGCCTAGTTTTCTGTGGATTTTCTGGTGTTTAATAGGGGTCAAACTCCCATATTAGCTTTTCCTTCGGTGAAGACATTAGCAATGCTTGTTTGCTCTGCTCAGCTGCCCACTTCCATAAAGCTGGTAGGGAAGTCAGACCTGTGAGACGTGTCAGAAAACAAAATGGTTTGGAAGAGGACAAGAGTTTCAAAAATTGTGAGGGAGAAACACAGGCAGAAATAAATACAGCCTGATACACACACAGAGGTGGAGATGGCACAAGCCTCATTTCCTCAGGAAAACCCTGTTCTTTTCTGGATTTTATTCACTGAAGGCAAGAAAAATAAAAAATTCCATTGGGATGGGGCAGAGCATTCACCCACAGCACTAGCTCTGATACCCATTATGGCACTTTTAAGAACTGGGGCATGTTAATATGCCACTTCTCCTGAGATGAAGCAGAGGAGAACAGCACACATGCACCTTGTGTAAAGACTCTGGTAGTAATGGTCTCATGAATCAAGTGGATGTTAATACCTGTGAAAATAAGTGAAGTCAAAGTAAGGCTGTTGGCTTGAGGTGAAGAAATCTCTTCTCCTACACTTTGTTGTTTTGCTGTAGATGGAATATCAGTTTGCTGTTTCTAGTAAAGCCATAGAATTAATTTTCTTACTTGCCTGCTATTGTAAATCCTAATGTAGATAACCTCAAACACTGTCTAACTAGTGGATCTGACTGTGGCCCACCCATTTACAAGCTTAAATAAGGATTTAGATTTTTAGCTTTAGTATATTAACAGTGCCATTGCCAGTTTTCATTCCTGTGGGTGGAATTCAACATGCAATGAAACAGCCCAGAGAAAGCACACCATTTAAGTTACACTTAGAACCACATAAACATGACTCAAAACAAAAACATTTGAGGAAAAAGATCTTAGAGGCTCACGTTAAAGTCAACATCCCTTTGGCTTCTGAGTTCAAGCAGATGGATTGCCCACCCTCCTTTCCACATCCAGAATCAAGAGTTTTATTTTTCTTTATGCAAATGATTTTGTTATTTACCTTGGAAGTCTGGCATCTTGTTTTCTTCATCTAGAAGCTTCATCAGCTTATCATACAGGATTTGCTCATCAGATTTCACAGGATCTTAAAAAAAAGAAAAGGCCGTGAAATATCTATTGTTTCTTCCAGTAGTACTTCAGGAAACACTAATTTAAGCTATTAAAAAAAAAAAAAGATATTCAAATACCAAAGTTAAGAAATCATTTGACACTTAAAAATAGTTTTCAGAGGTGGGAGTTGATGCTGGATGGACAGCAGGTACCCACCAGGCTGCTCTATCGCTCCCCTCCTCAGCTGGGTAGGGCAGAGAAAATATAACGAAAGGTTCATCAGTCAAGGACAGTGAGAGATCACTCACTAATTACCATTGTGGGTAAAACAGACACAATTCAGTGAAATTAATTTATTACCAATCCAGTCAGAGTAGGATAAGGAGAAATAAAAAGCAAATCTTAAAGAACCCTCTTCCCACCCCTCCCTTCTTCCCAAGCTCAACTTGACTCCCCATTTTCTCTAACTCCTCCCCTTCAGCAGCATGGGGAGATGAGGAATGGGGGTTGTGGTCAGTTCATCACATGTTGTCTCTGCTGCTCCTTCCTCCTCAAGGGAAGTACTTTTCCCATGGTAGACAGTCCTCCACAAACTTCTCCAATGTGGGTCCTTTTCACAGGCTGCAGTTGTTCACAAACTGCTCCAGTGTGGGTCCTTTCTACAGGGTGCCGTCCTTCAGGAACAGACTGCTCCAGCCTGGGTCCCCTGTGGGGTCACAAGTCCTGCCAGCAAACCTGCTCCAGCCAGGGCTCCTCTCTCCATGGGTCCACAGGTTCTGTCAGGAGGCTGCTCCAGTGTGCATTTCCCACTGGGTCACATCCTCCTTCAGGAATCCATCTGCTCCAGTGTGGAGTCCTACATAGGCTGCAGGTGGATCTTTGCTCCACCATGGACCTCCCTGGGCTGCAGGGGCACAGCCGGCCTCACCATGGGCTGCACCACGGGCTGCAGGGGGATCTCTGCTCCTGGAGCACCTCCTGCCCCTCCTTTTTCACTGACCTTAGTGTCTGCAGGGTTGTTTCTCTCACATATTCTCACTCCTCTGTTCCAGCTGCTGCTCCGCAGCAGTTTTCCCTGCCTCATGAAATATGTTACCACAGACGCACTACCACCTTGGCTGATGGGCTCAGCTTTGGTCAGTGGTGGGTCCATCTTGGAGCTGGCTGGCATTGCCTCTATTGGACGTGGGGGAAGGTTCTAGCAATTCTCACAGAAGCCATCCCTGTAGCCCCTCTGCTACCAAACCTAGTTTCATAGTAGAGGTGACTGTCATTTTCTCTGAGCTATGAAAGCTAGTTTAAAATAAAATTTATATAATAATATATTTCTTAAAGGTAAGAAATATAATATCTTGATCTTGAATGAAACTGGTTTACTAATTCTGCTAATAGATTAGTTGAAGTTATTATTTAAATTAAAATTATCAGATGAATTCTGTTTAATTCTTAAGAAAAATTGAAGTACTTTATTTCTTTTCTAATGTGATTTTGGATATTTATTGAAATTTTACCTTGCTGTTCATAATACTAACTCATTATCTAGTATGATTAGTCATTACAGCACATTATGAATTTTGTTCTTGTGACTGGTCAGTCATTCAAACTCCCAGTAATATCTACAGATTTTTAAAAGGAATAAGAATCACATACACACACACATCTTTTTCCATGAGACCTAAAAATCACTTCAAGTGTCTGTATTGAAAGAAGAAATGACGACTTGAAACTGTCTTCTCTTCAGGTGTGCCAGATTTCTTTAAGTTGTCAGTGAAGACAGACATGAAGGAGACCAAAGAAATGCATAGAGGGTAGGTAAACTGAAGTATAGCTACAAGCAACCTTGATTGCCTTTTTTTTGCGTGTATGAAAGAGTCTCAAAGAATAAATTTTCTTTACCATGACATTTCAGAACCAAGTTTTTCAGTTACACTGAGTGTTCAAAGAGGGAGGCTTCTGCAGACCTCTTCTGCAAGTACATAATCTTTTACATTTCTTTTAGAATGTAACATTGAAGTGTTCCCTTGGCAGGGAGAGAGAGGGAGGAGGAAGAAGCAAATCCATGGTGGGGTGTTGTTTGTTCTCAGGGCATTATCAACTCAGACAAATTTCCAGAGCAAATTTAATTTATCAAGTATATAAGAGATAATTGCTAATATCTTCATTTTCACAGAATAACCCATTAAAGAATCCCATACAATGAACACATTAAAATGATATTTAACTTGTATAATAGAGTTAGTGGCTTAAGATTTGCTTTTCACCAGTTATTCTCTCTGGGCATTGGACCTGACTTGGTGAAGTCATAAGAAGAGTGAAACTTTAAAGTGTGCCCTGATTTCTTCATCTTGTTCTGCTTTCATCTCTTGCTAGTAACTAATTGCTATATGGGAAGAGAAAGTAAGCCATTATTGTTTCCAATCAGAGGATGAGCATGCAGGACCAGACTTCAGTTCTGACTGTCCTTTTATCTCCATCCACTATGTACATAGTTCCCCACATTTAACACTTCTGCAAGGAAAAGGAAAATAGACAACGAGCCTGGTTTGTAAGTGTCACCAAATCAGACTGGTTGAGGTGGAAAGGTACCTCTGGAGGTCATCTGGTCCAGCACCCTGCTCAAGCAGGTCTATCTAGAGCCAAGTTGTCTAGGACCACGTCCAGATGAATTTTGAATGTCTCCAAGGTGGAAAACTTGCTCTTGACGGAAGTGCTGGTAATTATAAGCATTGTAACTGCTCTGCAGATGTCAACACAAGCAACCTGAGGCCAGTACCATAGCTAACAGACCTTTAACAAACAAGAGTTACCCCAACCTTTCAGTGACATTTTTGTTGGGGAGAAAAAGGACATATGTCAGAGGATGGCTGTTCACAAACGGATCTCAGGTCTAGCCTGATATGCAAGTGTCTATAAACCGCCTCTCCAGCCCCAGCCCTGAATCACAGAATGTAAGGGATTGGAAGAGGCCTCAAAAGATCATCAAGTCCAATCCCCCACCAGAGCAGGAACACCTAGATGAGGTTACACAGGAAGGTGTCCAAGTGGGTTTTGAATGTCTCCAGAGAAGAAGACTCTACAACCTCCCTGGGCAACCTCTTCCAGTGCTCCATCACGCTCACCATGGAGAAGTTTCTTCTCAAATTTAAATGGAACCTCCTGTGTTCCTGTTTCTAGCCATTGCCACTTGTCTTATCATTGGTTGTCACCGAGGAGAGCCTGGCTCCATCCTCATGACACTCACCCTTTATATATTTATAAACATTAATGACGTCACCCCTCAGTCTCCTCTTCCCCAAGCTAGAGAGACCCAGCTCTCTCGCTCTTTCCCCATAAGGGAGATGCTCCACTCCCTTAATCATCTTAGTGGCTCTGCACTGGACTCTGTCCAGCAGTTCCCTGTCCTTCTTGAACTGAAGGGCCCAGAACTGGACACAATATTCCAGATGTGGTCTCACCAGGGCAGAGTAGAGAGGGAGGAGAACCTCTCTCGACCCAAAACTGAATGGACTTTCTCAGACCTTTCATCTGTTCCAGATTTTACAAAAAAAAAAAAAAAAAGGTTAAATGTGTATCACTCAGCCTCCTCAACCGAGGCAAAAGAACATTTTGCGAGCAATAGAACATTTTCTCACTACAGAAACTGTGCTTCCATGTGTCCTTTATGTCACCACTCTATCCATACATGTTTCAGGCACACACACGTAAATACGGAAATCTAATCTGCTTTTCATTCTCTAGATATGAAGCAGATCATGGCTTATAAAGCCTAATCATGAGATGAACCAATGCAGCACCTACAGAAAGAAAATGTTTCAATTAAAAACTCTGAGCCAGAAGTTGACTTCTAAGGTGTTACATTGTTGTCCTGTACAATGAATGGGGAAATTATAGGGGTTAGATGTAATTTGCCCTTAATAAAACTTGACTTTTTTTCACCAGTACACAGTAATTCAAGTTACTGACATGCATTAGAGACTGCTTTCCTCAGTCTCACAAGTTTTTGCCTCAAAAGTTTAAACTTCCATACCTACCCAAAGTAAAATTTTCTCATAGATTTCAGAAGTGGCCTACTTTGAGAGCCTTTATAGTAGACAAATTTTTTTACATTTGATTACAGCCATGTATCTAGAGATGCCCTGCAGTACAAATAAGCACAAAGTTTAAAAAAGCAAAGGACTAGGAAAGCAACACAGGAGAACCAGGTCTTGCGTGATACTGGGTTGTTAGTGCTTAACAACAGGAGCTGAGCCAAAGCATTCAGTGCAGAGCTAAGCACTTCATTACCATGACGATGTTCTTACTTAAGTCCATGCAAATTCAGGCAGGCCCATTCCCCACCCTTTTTTAATCTAAAAGTCATGACGGTGAAGGAAAATTTCCTCCACTGTCAGGGAACAACAACACCTCCTGGTTAATCTCTCTCGTACCTATGCATAACTTCTGTTCTCCCAGCTCTGCAGAGTCACACCCTCCCACTCCCTGCTATCGCCCACAGACAGCAAAGCTAAACATCTCAGCCAAACTGGGAGAACAAAAAAAAGCCTCCTCGTGCTGGAAACTGTTATGGATTCTGGGTTTTCCTTCTATTAAGTCAACACATGTTCAGCTCAGTAATAAAATTGCTCTCCAAGAACAGCTTTGGGAGCAGGGTTGCAAAAAAGCTACAGCTTACTACTCAGTTCTGAACTAACTTCATTAATTAAGGAGAATGTGGTGTAGACAATGTTCTTCAAAAGTGCTTCATTTTGCTGGAGTAGTAGAGTGAATACAGCACAGCCTTGCTTTTACCTCTCCATTAACTCACTGTCCTTGATCAAAGACTACGCATACTGCGTATAAGCGGTTAAAGCTTATAATTTAAATTGTAAACCTCAATATTTAAATGGAACTGCATATGTGATCTTTGTCACCTCATTTTCATGAATGGAAAAGAATATTCTGACACCAAAATTACATACTTAATTCTGCCTCACCTTCTTCACTGACCTCCATCCCACACTGCCTTGGGTTTATTTCCTCATCCATCAACGGGTCAAAGTAATTTCTGCTGTATTCATTTCCTGTGGAAAGCACATGAAGTAAGGGTCAGCGATTATTAGAAGCACATGAACCAAAATGTTAATTTTGAAATCGACACCAGCAAGCAAAGGGGCATTTTTTGCTACTTTATAAGCTTAATTTTTTTAACAAGTCCTCTAAGCCTACTAGTACTGTAATTATCATCTTGTGAAAGGTCAGAAAAGGTAATTCTGGAAACAAGTGCACTTTATGTTACTTTTGCTCAGGAACTAATGAGAAAAATTCTCAAATTTAGATGATAGAAAGATAAGAATTTTTTTTTTTTTTTTTTAAAAAAAAGCCTATCATCCCCCACATTAGCCAAATTATTCTTGAAACACATTGTGCAAGTGAATTACCCGTGCTGCAGAGGAATTTGTGTTTCACAGCTGACCCCTCCAATTTCAACAGTTTTAAATTTCACCACTGAGGTTTCAACGTCTGGTGCATCTTTAATACTGTACTCAGCCAGAAAAATGTTTAATTACAGAGGAGATACTAGACTACTGCCTCATTAATCTGAACAGCAATTATATTCAGTTGGGCTAGGTAACTAATCCAAGATTTTGATGGGATAAAACCACTCATTTTAGCACTTTCCATTTCCACAGCTAGTTTTATCTGCTCTTTAGAAACTAATCAAGTTTACAAAAAAATTCATTTGTTGAACTTATCAAGGAATAATGCAGCATCTAGATGCCTGAAGGATTTCCCAGTAAAAGCCAGAAGAGTTTTCTTTACACAAGGGGGGAGTGAGAGCTTTTTCCTCAAAGTATGTCCTTCTTTGAGCAAAAGTGCTACACTCTATTAAAACCAACCTCACATTCACTAGGCTTGCAAACACAGTAAATTATTGGTAAACAGGGAAAAAAGAAAAATAATTCAGTCCACAACAAACTTTAAAATTGCTTGAGTAGACACAGATATCTATCCTAGAAAATACATAACAGCTAAATGTACAAGGGGGTTAATTCATCCAAGATACACTGTAGTAGTCTACAGTGTATTTGTTCTAGCATCAAAACTAATCCAAGCAGCAGCTCCTTTCAGAAACTAAATGAAACTTTGATATGAAACTAGGTTTAATTTATATTTCTGGACTGGTACATTTTGACTGTCAGTCTCTCTTCCTTCAATGTAGTAAGTACAAGAACTGAAAATTTGCTTTACCTTGAGGTCTCAATAAAGAAAGAATAAATGAGTTTCATTTTTGTTACTTTATCTGTCAACAACTACTAGGCTGGTATGAATCTTGGCAGTATGTAATCAAAGTCTTATGTACTGCAATAACAGAGCCATTCTACCTTATTCACTGTAATTGTTTTTCTCTAGCACAAAGCACTGTGATGTTAAATGAACACCCCTTCACATGTTGGTAAAATAATTCACTCGTGCTAAAAAAAGAAAATGATGATGCATTTCTTTATTCAATTATTTCATATATGTAAATGTAAATTGCTGGAAAGTATCTTGCAACATACAAGCAATACTCAGGTAGTGCACAGGCTTTTTACACAGCCTTAATATCATGACAGCTTTTATTGAATTTTAATACCCCATGTTCTTTATCCTGTGGGTCTGGTGTGAAAATCTGAGAAGCAAGTTTTTGGGCAACTCTTCTGGACAGAATAACAGGCATATAGGAGGAAGTGTCATGTTATGTTTGAGTCTTCGAGGTATGGAAACCATTATTCAAAAAAAAAGAGATACATTGACAAATACCATTAAACAGTTTACTCTTTGGTCCTCTCTAAAAAAAGAACAGTCTCTACCCTTCTTTGAGGAGTATGAGCTATTTTGTCCAGGGCTTTGGCTCTGTCAGAACCACACACAGCTAGATACAGAAAGTTATGCACCATTAAAAAGAACCAGGTTTGATTTCTCCAGAGTAATGTACACACTTTAAAATCTACATAGGTAGAATGAGTGTCAAATGCCAGAATCATCTCCTGATAGTGATTTTATAGGTAACAAGCCTTTTTAAACTGCATAACTCCACAGAAGACTTTCAGTGAAGCTTTCTGAAGAGTCAAAATCACTGCAAACCTTGGATTACTGCTCTTGCGGATTTTGGTGGATAGTTTTTTGCCACTCCCCCACCCCATTTTTTTTTTCTTTTCCTCCCTCAGCTCAACATACATCTTGAAAACTGGTGTGATCAGGAAGTCTGGGTTCTGAGCAGGTCCCAAGATTTGTTGGGAGCAGGGGGAGTTACCTTAGTTTTAAAATACAGAATTATCAATTTTAGTCAACATAACATACTGCCCAAGGCATTTTGCTAATAACATTTTATGAGTATGTGAACAGATTACTAATCATTTTATGTCTGCTTTTGGAAATATTTGAAAGTGTATAACATGTAAATTAACAGTCCACTAAGGAATTCACATCATTCTGCTTCATGATATAAACACAGTAAAGTAAATGTTAATATTGAGCTTGCTTGCAGGTATTTTCAACAGCAGTTTGGTGCTTTCAGTCAGTATGTTATTTTGAATACCTGCTCCTACAAAGACTCGGCCCACTTCAGAAACTTAGGTCACTGCTTTGATCTAGAGGATTGCTCAAACTGATTAACTCAGTTTTAAACCCTATTCACCCCTCAAAATTGTGTTATAATATTTCACATGGAAACTGCAATGGATAATTCAGGAAATCAGAATTGAAGCACAAAACCACACATTATCTATAAATGCAAATAAAAAAAGGAAAGAAGGGTGTTGGCACAACAGTGACCAGGTGGGAATTTATGCAGTTTAATTAAAGCAAGAGGAGTTGCTAATAAAATTCATATAATCCTTGGATGCAGCCCATGGGACTGCACACGTATTACTAGGACTGGATGAAACTCTAAGATAGATTTTAAGCTAAGATGTCTGTAGTCAATTATACGGTCTTTGTCCTCAGTTACCACAGAAATGGCATGACTAAGATACGTTTCAACAATGTCTTCTGTTCCACAAAGAGATCGGATAGCCCATATCAATATCACCTCAAGGGCACAGAATGGAATTTGGATGGCAAGCAATTATTCCATTCATATTTTACTTTTGATCTAGGGGTTTAGTTTAATGAAAGAATAGACAAAACTCTGTTGGATTTGTTAAGTGCCTCATGACCAACGTAAAAATGAAAGAATTATTAATAACCAGGTGACTGATTACTAAAAGCTTGAATAAGCATTTACTGTTGTTTGTTTTCAGAATAGTGGTGAGTCTTAGGGATAGAAGCAAAAATTTTGGCATGAACCAGCTTTCATTACAAGACAGAATGCAGAGAAAATTTGTCCTTTTCAGGTAGCAGTGTGGTCAACACATCTCTACCAATGACTTGGTAGAACATTACTGGTCATCATTAAGGCAACTCATAAAAGCTTTTTGCATTAGAATAAGACAGAGAAATATTGGAAAGATGAAATTCCAGTCTGAGACAGCATTTTGACCCAAAGAACTTCTGAAAAATAGTGAAAGAAAAAGAATGTAGTCCTCCTTTCCACACCATTGTCTTAAAGCACTGGTTTCAGCAGCAATTTCTGTTAATAAACATCATGGTACATACTCACTGTCTCCATTCAACAGATTTGAACTTATTTCCCTAGGGATACTTCTCATTTTACTTTGCAGATATGGCCCTTTGGGCAGTCAAAATGTAAAGTTCTGTGCTAGCATATTTCCTTGTTTCTTTATGAGAAGAATAAGCAACCACAGGAGTCAAAGTAGTATCTTGGGGTCAGACCTGAATCTGCTCTCACCTCAACTTGGCCAGCAAGAACTAAGTCTTGGCATCAGGAGGAAGGTGAGAGAAGAGTTCAAACTCCTGCATTACTCCTGCATTTCCCTCTGCTTCATTTATTCACCATTCCTCAATACATAGTGGGTCTTGTGGCTAGCACTTCTGCTCACCAGTTTGTATGATTCAGTACTTACATTGACAAAGCTTGTTATCTGCAAGTTGCTTCTTTGTAAATAACAGGCCTTTGCTTCTAATCGGCACTTCGGAAAAAAAAAAACATCTCTGGAGTTATAAAAAAAATAAGTGAAAACTATAAAGCATAAGAGAGGAGAAAGGAGCCTGTCCCCTTAAAAAAAAAAAAAATCACACACTCACAAACTCTGGAAGTGAAGAAAAATAAAAATCAGCAACAAAAACTGCATAAACAGTGAGAGTTCCTGGATAGTAAAAAACTGACTGGATTTCCAGTGAATTTATACGTTCTTAGTTGATTTAAACAGTTATTTAAAACTGGAAAATAACTTAGGAAAGTTTAAAAATTTCACAAGAGAACATTTTGAGTTTTTGTCCCAAAATTTTGTATTGCTAGATTTACTCACATTTAAAAGTTAGGAAGATGTTAAGATTAAAATGTCAGTTTTGAAGAACACAGTGAATTGATATACAATCTACAAAACAGTGTTAACTCTGTGATTTCATTTTGGCAAGAAAAAAATAGGAATTTATTATGAGTTATACTTTTAGTTTAGATTTTTAATAGTCTTTACTGAACCATAACTGTTACCTTTAACTCAGTTCATGGCCATTACAAATACCTTTAATTATATTTGTATAGGTTGATCTAGTTATGTACAGAAGCTGAATGCCTTAAGACATATTATTACTATTTTAAATTTACATCTAATGCTATCATCTATAGTATAAGCATAGATAAATATTACCTATATTATTTTAGATATAGATCTAAAATAAGATTCCTTCTGAACATGAAGTTATTGCAGAATATCACCAAATACATGAGGACCTAGAGTGTCTTACATAGAGCTTCAAATTTTCATGAGTACTAGTCAGAATTCAAGAAAAAATTATGTGTTAATGACATCCTAGAACTGAAGAGCATTAAGCGAGCAATTGGACAGTAGATATCTTGAAAACATAGCTTGTTAAATGCTACCATCACCAGGTGACTTCTGAATTTTTAAAAAGTTTGAAAGCTATCAGATGTCTTTTTCCTTCTCCTCAGCAGAGACCGCAGGTAATGAGTAAATCACATAACTGAGTATTATGTTTATATTGCAAGTCTTGAATAAACTTGCTTGTCAGCTTGGACAGGACAGTGGCAGAGGGGCCATTCCTGAGCCTGACCAGCGCAGACCATGATGTGCCTTCCCCAACGCTCAAACAATGATGTACCGCACTCACAGCACCCACTTTTTTCCCCCACACTCCACTCCTGGAAGACTTATCACATTTGCTGCTGTTTGAGCAAAGACACAGCATGGGAACTGTGGGGTTTCTGTTGTTTGTTTTGTCTTGTTTTTTCCTTGCAGGCAACAGAGAGCACTGTGCCAAGGGACACCAGTGCAAGACCTGCTGCCTTTCCTGGGGAAATGCTGTTGGTCGAAGGCATGAGGAAAAGATTTACTCATGATGACAGAGTTCATTTAGGAACATTATTAGATAATGTAACACATGTCAATGCAGAAAATGGTTACCAAGAACTCTCAGGCTGGTAGGTTCAGCTGGTGCCACACTATTCCAATGAGAGAACTTGCTGAATTTCAAGGGTCCAACAGCACTATTACGAAGCAAACAATTTCCAAGTGTAATCATTTAGCCTTAAAAATACATTTTCTGTCACCTCCTGAAAGAGTATTTCCAAATTATAAAATGCGTCCATTCTTCACAATTCTTCTTCCCTTACCTTTCAGAAATTCAATTTTAGTACATTACTTAGATGAGTTGTGCAGTATTCCTGTTCTTGAAATTGCATGCAATGGATCACGTTTTGCACACTACATTACACCTTGTGCCGTTCTGCTGATTTCAATTGGATTACACATTGTGTAATTCAACGCAAAATTACTTCCAATGACAACCCTTTTTATTCCTATGCATACATGGTGATACATCATGCCGTGCATACTGGGTTTGGCATTTCCATTTCAAGTCCCTGTTGGAATCAGAAAGTACAGAACCACATATGCAGAACTTGAATTATTAGATATAAACTTTGCCATTGTTTAAGAAAACAAGACTACAGTTTTGATTCATATTTCTGGTCTCATTCTTTTTCCAAATAATTTTGTCCAACAGAAGTAGCCAGTGTCACAAGCTCCCATTTCCTTCATGTGCAGCACAAACATGAGTTTCCAACAGATGCCTGCTTTTCCCCTGTGTTCACTGTCTCTCCTGGGCGTACTTGCAACTCTTTAGAATGAAATTAGACACTGTTCAAAAAGCTTCAGTCTCCAGGTCTCTGTAAACAGACTGCACTTGCTGATATTTTTCTCATCAAGTTGATATCCCACTGTATGGGGATATAGCGGAAGATTTGGCGAGGAGGTTAGTTAAATGTAAATACGCTCAAGTGACTTGCACCTGTCTGTAGAAAAAGCACACACATCACACTAATTGTCTTACTGACCTTGTGTGCTTGATGAGTAGAAGCTCTGTGTTAGATAACACAGGCCTGGGAGAAACTCTGGGCACCTTATCACTGTGTCTGAGATTCCTGCTTCATTGTGAGAAAGAGCGGGAGGCTGCGCCTGCCTGAAGCCTTGAAATACAGGCGAGCTCAGCAGGCCCAGCGATCTTCCAGCAAGGCTGAACTGACCAGCGCCTGCGTCCCCGTTTGTGTCACCTCTGCCTGGGAGCTTAGGTGCGGCTTCGGAGATCCCCCAGTAGAGAGGTAACTAAAATAAAACTTGCTCTTTGCAAATGCATCCGTGGCCTCTGGCTCTTCTTGTGATGTGCCTGTGTATGTGCACACACCCACACAGCTCCTTCACAAAGCCCTATTTTTGCCTGTATATTCCTGGGTCAAGGTACTCACACAGTTACATGCTTGAGCAAGAAAGTGCTTATATTGCCCTGTTGCAGTTGAACCACCTTTGGCAGTAACCATTCCTTAAGTAAAGTCTCCTCTCTACATTGGCTGTTGATAAGGAGCAGAACCGCTCTATTTTATAAGGGGATTCTCCCCATAGGATGCACATAGCCCTGTGTTAGATATATCTAACCTAGCTCTGCAGCTAGGAGGTGGTACATCAGAGCACCACATAGAGACGCTAATTTGCTCCCAAAAGCAGTACGGCCACTTTAATGACACACTGTACCTGGGCTAATTAGAAGAATAGTTCCTAGTCTTCAATCAAAAGAGTTTTCTTTCCCTCCTTTTTCTTTTTTTCTTCTACCCCCTCAAATGTTGTTAATTTCTGTGGGCAAATTCATTGGAGCATGATATGAGATGTTAACAGTTCCTGTTGCAGATAAAACAGTAGAATTAGCTAGAGCTTTTGATTTTAGGAGATAATCTAGTTTTGAAAAAAGATTTGTGTATTGGGGATGACAGGGGGCGGGGTGGTGGGGTGGAAATGAACACATCTTGTTATCTGGGGACAACTGTAACTTGGAGCATCAACATTTAGGGTCAGACTGCCTCTAGCCTTTGTACAAGTGTGTGGGATACAGGGGAACACAATTAGCCTTTCATCTTCCATGCAAGAGCCATAGAGCATCACAGTCTCTGAAGGTGTTTATGCAACTGCCAGGTGCAATGCAGACCGTGTAGTGGAAGGATGTTCAAAAAGCCCCTTGCCTGGATTCTGCAGCTTGCACACATGGTCAGCATCCCAGAAAGATTACAGTCTAATTTGTCAGAACAAATGTTGGAAGGCCTTTGCTGGGCAGAGAATTTAGGAAGTCAGCTGGAACATTACGACACTTTAAAAAGTGTTTTGGGTTTAAACCCAAAAATAAAAGAGAAAAGCCGATATTGGCTCACCTTGAGATCAGGTAGCTGACAATTGAGAAACTAGTGGACACAGGTTCCTGTCACTCTGGGTTTGGGTGATCTAACCCCAAGTATATTTCCAAGGGAAATTTGTCAATTAGATCTCCCATAGAGATAGCCAGTATAAAAATTCCTGGCAAATTCAATATTTGCTTAGGGGAAGAAAGGCAAAAAAGTTGGTCAGACTTAGTCTAGAGGAAAATCTGAGTACTTTCAGAAACAAATAAATTGTAGTTTGGCAAAGACAAGGCCACTGCTAGATGACTTTAATTTCACAAGCAGTATGTGAAAGAAATGAATGTGATAGGAGCAATCAGCAGAGTCAGCATAGAATCAAGAAGATAAAATAGGACAGAAGACACAGCAACCAATTAGCCGGCTAAAAAAATTGGGAGATCAATCTGAGTAAATAATCCGCCAGTTCCCCTGGGTTTCTAAAATATATAAAAGCAGTACCAAGTCTTCACCATATAAGAGCAATGATAGAAAGCATCCAGCAGAAAGAGTTACTCAACGGCCTATTCCTGGACAGCGGTCTACTGATGATGACAGCAAAATTTGGAATTTTGTTCATCATGGGAAATATAACAGTGTAAGACACCAAATAGCTTAAGAAACAGAGCATTAGACTAGGAACCAGATGTTTTATTTTTATTTCCATCACAGACCTTCATGGTGACTGCAGATGAAGCCTCATGCTCTACCTCAGTTTCCCCACAAGGGAAGAATGCTGAAGCCTTGCGCTTTGAGTCACAAGAATAGTTCCCACCAATGTGGTTTGAAAAGTGGAAAAGACTCTTAAAAATATACTGGAACGATTTAATCAGTTTCTTCAAAACAATAATCAGTTCACAAACTCTCCTTTCCAGAAGACGTTCTGTTATTTGAGGAAAGGAAATAGAAAAGTCAATATAGTGTAAACATACCTGTGAATTAAGCTGTTTGGGGGCAGATGCAGACAAGTTGCAATATCGTGAACCACTGCACTGGCTATTTAGTCTCCAAGTGATGTGTGTTCTGCAGAGCAGCCTCCTGTGCAGACATAGCTAAATTCCAGGAACAGGTTCTAAGGCTGTTTTGAACATGGAGCTGAGTGTTCACACTCCCTTCCTGATATCCTTATCATGAAGGTGTGTGAGAAGGCATCTCAAAAGTAGTTGGAGGTTTTACTAGAGGACACTTCCCTCCAGGAATTGCTGACAGAGGGACAGGCTGCGACACTGTTGCAAGATGGAGGAAGTGATAGCAACTCCCGCAGCTATTATTTGCTACCATATAAAGACACAGGTGATGGGTGAAAAGATAATGGACAGGCAATGCCATCTCCATGGCCTGCCTTCAAGTGCCTAGCTTGAAAATCAAGCCTGAGGTTTATATAGTGTTTTCAACCTGTAATTTGCTAAATGCTGTGATTAAATAATTTTGCTTAAGGTTATAACTGCTTTTAAATTGTACAGTTTAACAACTAGGATTACAATTGACAAATACCAGTAAGTATGATAACTGAACCTAAGCCTGGGGGTCTGAGAGCTGGAAGAGCACCTAGTGATTGTGCAGGAGAAAAAACCCCAAAAGGAGAAGTATTTTATTAGCATCTGGGGAAGAAAAGGGGAGAAAATTGAAAGAGAACAGTGGAGGGGCCTAAAGTGTGTTTATTTTACCTGGGCTGTGCTGTTGTTCTTGGCAGGTATTTCCCTTAAGAAAGCTTGGCATGCAGTGGCAAAAGGACTATCATTTTCCTGGCATAGCAAAGTTTGGGGTGACGAGTCATGTCGGCATGTGTGGGCACCCCCTCCTAAAGAACTAGCTTCCAGTGTAAAACAACAAACAAACAAAAAAAACCTTCCATGTTAAAAGCTCTCTTGTGAGCTGCACAGTGACTCCTGAGAGCTGAGGGGCAGAAGAACCAGCTGTGGAAGAGTTTCCCCTTTGCTAGGGAACGGCTGTAGTTTTCAACACCATGTGTGTTTTTTGCTACAAGCTGAGGTGACAGCAGCTATGCGAAGTAGCTATGAACATGGAGCGGAGCAAAGCAAAGCAAGGCTTGAAGAACCAATCCCTTGGGCTCTGGTGGTCCTAAATCATGAGACTGCCACATGAAGGGGTAAGCCACCTGTAGACCTAGTCTTCACTGAGAACTGTGAAATACGACTGTTTATGCATTAGTGCCTTCATGTGACACTGCATTTACCTGTACAGTTGACTTTTTCCTTTCTGTCTTTAATGAAGTATTGCTACACTTGGGAATGAGGAAAATTAGTTCATGAGTTACTAGAAGGTTTTTCATTTTCACAGGTTTCAGGACAGGCTTGAAGCTGTTGCTTTATTAGCAGCCCTTGATAAATTTGAACTAGCCCCTGTGACTGCCAAAGAAGTCCTGACATGAGTTAGACTAATTTAATACAAGGTTGGACCAGATGATCTCTAGAGGTCTCTTCCAATCTAGACTTTTTTATGACGATATGAATGAATTACTTCTTTTTTCTTTTTTTTTTAATAGCTGCATAACTAAGAGGCAGAGCTACAAGAATAACTGATTTTTTTGGTTAACTGGATGAACAGAAGGTTGAGGGGGGAGACAGAGTGTTGGGAAACAAATTTTTCCAATTCTCAACAAGCTTTCCTCTCCCATTACAGAAACACTTACCAGTGTATCAAGTCATTGCATTCCAGGCAAAATATAACAATTTCTATTCCTTTCACAAAGATTATATTCAGTTAGGGGTTTTTTTTTTAACAAAATGCTACTTAGGATGAAAAATCAAAATGTTTAAAAACACATTTCAGGCTTTAAAAAAAATGTGTTGTTTTCTTGAGGGAACTATTCATGAATTTCTGAAGAGACGACTGAAAGCATGGATAGTCTCCAGCGAGCCCAACTTCATTTTTTGCCAGATAGACTATTTCATTAAAAAACAATCAATCCCTTTGTCTGCTTAATCACTGTTCTGACAGGCTGCAAAGGAAAGACGAAGAATTCCTGCTCCATGCAGCACTGCACAGAGTCATATGAAGGCTAAATGGAAAGCCAAACCTAATTTTGCAAGAGGCCATTAGGAGCCATGGGTTCTCCAGTCCTGCAGGGATAACATCTTAACACAACAAGGTCCAGCATTTCAAAAGCAAATGCCTGAAGTTCTGCCTACCAGCCTGCACTCTCCCATTTAAATACCTGGGCTGGCGTGCAAGGGTACTCAGTGAGTAGCATCACTGTTTGTGAGTTTAATGAAAAATGCTGAGCAATCAGGACTTTTCAGTTACTTTGGTACCTTGGTAGGTCACAGGCCTCGAAAGCATATTTGCATTTTCATGGATACATAGTCCACTTGAAGTTAAATGAGACCACACAGTCCAATAAGGTAAATTTTTTAAATGGGTATTTAGGGAAGATTTTGAGTCTGATTTCAGGCATTTTTGCTTTTATGTTAGATCTTGGCCCAAGATTTTCCTCATTTAGCTCATAAGAGGCCTTTAAATTGTTTTCCTCACCTTCTTCCTCACTGGATTACTAAGTAAAAATAACCATTCAATGTAACAATCAGCAGTAATAGTAATTAAAAATGGAATCATTAAATAACAGGTTAAAATATATCAACACTCTGCAAAACAAAAACTGACATCAGCAAAGATCCTTATAGTTTGTTTGAATAAACCTAAATAATAAACAGACTGCTTCCTGAGGCAGTGACTCTTTCAAGTGCTGCATCAAAGCCTAGCTTAAAAGCCAGGATCGCTCCCCTAGACAAGCCGAACAAACAGGACTCTCTGCTCCAAGCATCTGAGCAACAGTGGCTGAAAAATAATAATAAAAGACAAAGAAGAGGCAAGATAGTGATTGACTGAGGGCATATGGGAGACCTAAGGACAACAATCAATCATCAAATCTGAAAACTGCTTAACACTCCTCCATGCTCAACAGCCAGCAAGAGAGCAGCATCCGTGAGCTCGGACTGGCTGCAGTGCCTCTGAAACCAAACCTGACAGAAATTATGGGGAATCACTGCCACAAGAGCCTGATCCCCGTGGCCCTCATCACAAGGAATCACTGGGACATGGAGACAGAGCCCAAGCCTCTTAATATTTAGGGAGTTGACGATTTCAGCAGTATTTTGGGTTTCCTATCCAGGATTTGCAGGGGTGCCTGTTTGGACACGTCAGGATGGGAACGCCTGGCGCAGGCCCTGGAACACGCAGGTTGGATGGGGAATGCAACCGCTGTCATTGCATTTGAGGCTAATCTGGTTTGATGTCTCACCTCTTGGTTCAGCATGGGCTTGCAGCCTGAGTTTTTGTTGGTGAGCTGCAAGGG
The DNA here is from genome assembly GCF_037038585.1 of Patagioenas fasciata. NCBI lineage: Eukaryota > Metazoa > Chordata > Aves > Columbiformes > Columbidae > Patagioenas > Patagioenas fasciata. The sequence continues at coordinate 93,397,569 of NC_092521.1, forward strand.
TGCTATCTGGCTTGTCATGTCTAATAACTTCCTCTTCTGAAGGCTGATATGCTGAAAGATCTGTGCTGCTGATGTTAAAAGCTGGATTTTCAATGCCTTCTGTTGCTGCTCTCTCTTCTTTTACTATAGAAAACAAGGAGGTCATAAGAGCACATTATAGCAAAGTGTATTTCAATGACAAGCAGAAAATTCCTTCTAGTAATTCCTTTGCTGAAAGACTCAAGTGTATCGTCCTCAAATGTCGCCAAAACAGAATTAGGTTAAAATTAACTCTAAAAAAAAAAAAAAAAGAATAAATGATTAAAATAATTACAAATTGCACCCTGACAAGCAAGAGCAAAATTTCGCCCACAGCCATTTGTCTGTAATTAGTTAATTAATCCTTACACAAATTATGAGCAATAACTCATCAACCAAGGCTCACCCATCAGAAATTCAGCCGACTTGGATTTCTTCTGCTTAGTTTGCTTCAGAGCCTTCTGCTGGAACTTCTGGAGGGAAATTGTTAAATGAATAAATTAGCTAAAGAACGAAGATCATCCTTTATGATCCACAACTAACACAGTATTTTAAATATGGGATGGCATTGAAATGTCATTTAATTTACATCTCTGCTAAAGGGGTCAAACACTAATTGAACAACAGAAGTGGAAGAATTAAATAAAATAGGAAAAGAAAAGTTAAAACAAATGCCAAATGAAGGTCACATTAAAATACTTTGTTTTTTTCCCAATTTTAATTAATGCAAAGAAACCTCAACAAATGAAGATCATTATAAGACTTGTCTTTACAGTATGCATTCAGCAGCAACTGTTTTATTCCACTTGCAGAAATGCAGCACTTGATTTAGAAAAGTTTGGTCATGCAGCATATTTATAGGCAGACTTCCCTGACATCCCCAATCTCTTATTTTCTAGGTACACTTACAATACCAGTGTATTCCTTCAGCACAGAGTAGCTAAAAATGAATGAGCTCTACCCTTTGTACAAGGCAACAAAATAAAAATAACCCCAAAACAATTTACAACTAGATGTCACAAAAGAGAGATCGCAGACCAGGGGAGAGGGGTAGTAGGACTTGTTACAGCAACGAGAAGTTCATTTAAAATCAGAGTTGCCAACAATGGTTATCATGAAAACAAAGAGCAGGAGATCTTGGAGGACCTAATCTCTGACAAGTTCCATGTTAATTCCCGTGGGGAAGAAAGGTTCAAAAAATATACAGTCAAGTTACTACAATAAGGAAGGCCCAAGTGCCAAACCAAGTGCTTTGTATACTACCTTGAGCAGCACTAGCAAGAGAGTCAGATGTGGGTTAGTGTGTGGCTACAGATCCTTAGAACAGATGCTAACACCCAAAGATTACCTAAAACAAAGCACATCTGGGAGTATTAACCAAAGCCAAAACCAAAGTAAGAAAACAGTTCAGACACATTTATTTTCAGACATCACATTGCAGTTTCTGAAAACAGCACTATTTTTTTTTCAAGACAGTTGCTTAATTGTCCAGTGACAAAGACCACTCCTGGCATCATAGCTCCTGGAAACTATCAATACAAAAGGATTAATTACAAAAATAATTGAAATATTGCAATTTTTACAGCATCCATCTTTCCCATTTGATTGTGGGTGTCAATTTCCAGTAAAAAGAAACAGTGCTTGCAGTAGACACAATCAATAAATCTGTCAAAAATAACTGAACCATACTGCTGACAGATTAATATAGATATTAATATCCTCATGCATAGACATATATACGCACACATGCATATATGTTCTTTTGAAAGACTTCTTGTAAATTAACACTATTACCCTACTAAAACACAAATGTGTGAAAATGACCAGACATGTTCTGAGAGCTACAGTAAATAAATACGATCACAGAAACAATTCCTACAAGCCAGATGCAGTACAACTGAAGTTAATGATAATTTTGACAGGAGTTTAAGAGGTTCAGAAATTCACCCTACTGCTTTTGATTTTTTCATAACTGAAAAATCTTTCAAAAATGTATATTTGCTCTGTTAGTGCCTTCAGAATTATATCTCTTTTACAATATTAAAGCATTGCTGCATTCCTGCATACCATAAAATTTTGAGTCAGTTTTCAAGATTCCAGCAGCATTTTTAACACTGCCGTGTGATAACTATACTTATTATGCTGCATATAATCACCACACAAAACCTTACACTTTTTTGTTAACAGCTAAAGAAAACAACAACTAGACAAAAATTCTGGGACAAGTTTTTAACTGCTGTAAATCAGCATACATCTGTAACTTTGATGGAATTAAGATGATTCTCATTACTTTCTACGTATTCCTTCTGCATGTCAGATTTTCCTAGCAAATCCAATTGCAGGCTACATTGGTCATAGTCAACTCTTCAGTTGTTGCAATCTGTAAAATGCAAGAAGAAAAAAAAAGTATTCCTCCTCCTTCATATCTAACAATGATACACAGTGGGTCGTGATGTTTTGGAGTGGGATTCTATGTGTGTTTTGGTTTGTTTCCTTTGTGTTTGGGGGTCTGATTTTTTGGTTGATTGGTTGGTTTTGTTTGTTTGTTTATTTGGGGTTTTTTTTTAATGTTTCTGTTGGGGTTTGTCCTGGTTTTGTTTGTTTGGGTTTTTTGGTGTTTCATTTTTTTGTTTATTGTTTTTCTTTTTCACTGGGGTTGTTGGGCAGGATTTTTATAAGCATTCAGTGTAGTTAGCAGCAAATTTTGCAGGTTTTTTTTTCAGAGACACAATAGACTGCATTCTTTGGCTTTTCACTCAAATGCAAATTAGTATTTTTAAATAGTTGATGTAACAGGCTTGTGACACCTAC